>NC_043764.1:31593235-31770735 GCF_902148845.1 Salarias fasciatus
TGAGCTAAAGGTTTGGGGTTTTCTATTCAGACTAACCCATCTGCTGCGTTACAGGACTGGTATTTTAACACAGTTTCTGGGTTTTCAAGATTTTGCACCATTTTTGGGTTGTTTTTCAGACAGCTTAGAGGGTTAGAGGATGTTTCTTTTATCAAAAAGTTTTTTCTGACAGGGAGTATATGATGGAATAATGTATTTATATCGCAGTATTTATAATCAGACCTCTGATGTACACCAAACGCATCCTGTAGCTGATCAATAGCTCCAGCTGGACCCTGTGATCAGAGACCAGCTCTGAGACCAGCTGGCCCTGCCTTCACTCACTTGAAGCTGGGATTGCCCCCCCCCCCCCCCCCCAGAGGTCAGCTGTACTGACCTCTGCTCCCTACGTGTCCACACAATAAATCCATTTACAGAAAGTAGCAGCCACCCGGACAGCAGTCTTCACATGACCGACCTTTGACCCCATGTTCTAGAGGACTGGGGAGACTGTAAACACCCCCCCCCCCCCCACCACCACCACCCCCACCCCCGCCTTCAAACAGCTGGAATCAAAGGAGAACAACAAGAAAAGCCAGTCGGCAGAGCAGGAAAACTCTGCCTTTAATCTGAGAGAAGCAGCAGCAGAGGGACGAGACAAGAGGACCGATAAGAGCAATCCAGAGAGACGGAGACCTGGACTCCCTGGACTCCCTGGACTCCATCCCCTGTGAGACGAGGACGGAGGACGGAGGACGGCCACTGATCAATCACAGCTGAACCAATCAAAGACACACAGGCGCTCTGATTCAACACCAGGAGCCAATCAATCAATATATCGGAGCTCAACCAACACACAGCCAGATGACAATAGCACTGTGTGTGTGTGTGTGTGTGTGTGTGTGTGTGTGTGTGTGTGTGTGTGTGTGTGTGTGTGTGTGTGTGTGTGTGTGAGTTTGACTCACCCATCCCCCTTGGCTCTGGATCCAGGGCTGGATGTGGTTGTCCAGGTAGACCGTCATCCACTCCACGATCCTCCCCACCAGGGGGCTCATCTCCTTCTCCACGCACTCCACGCACAGCGCGCCGCCGAAGGCGAACAGGCCCACGATGCGCCCCCAGTTGACGCCGTCCCGGAACACCTCGTCCATCACGTTCTCGAAGCTCTGGTAGGCGGTGGCGGGCGTGATGTGCAGCTGGCTGTGCAGGTCGCTGAAGGCCATGGAGTAGCGCAGCTCGAACTCGTTGGCCGTGTCCCGCAGGGCCTCCTTCACCGCGTCCAGGCCGGCCCCGCCCCCGCCGCCAGCCCCGCCCCCGCCGCCAGCCCCGCCCCCGCCGCCAGCGCCCAGCTGCCGCAGCGGGGACGGCGGCGGGCTCCCGCTGCTCCTGCTGGTAAAAGTCCCGTTGGCGTGCGTCTCCGTCCGCTGGTCGGGGCCCGACCCGGCGTCCCCGGCGTCCCCGCCGTCCCCCCCGTCAGTCCTGCTGGGAGGCTCATTGAGCACTATGTGGTTGAGAGGGTAGTTCCTCTGGGACAGTTTGTAGGTGATGTAGAAAACGACCAGCTCCCGGTTCTCAGACATGGCGTCTCTCGGTCAGCGTCCTCCAGTCCAACTCCCCGCCGGCGCCTGGCCTGGAGTAAACACCCGCTGTGTGTGGCGTCGTCCCCGCTGCTCCTCGGCTCAGACCACCATGGTCAGCTGACATCCACAGGACACCTCTGGAGGAAGGGGGGGCCGAAAACCAAACCTACACGAGGCTGACCAATCAGCTGCGGCCCTGGAGAGAGACAACAATGAAAGGTCAAAGTCTGGACATCCACCGCCCTGACTGCGTGTGTGTGTGTGTGTGTGTGTGTGTGTGTGTGTGCGTGTGTGCGTGTAGGGGGGGGGGGGGGTGTCTGTGGACTTTCAAATTAAATGTGGACAGGTAGGGTCAAAGGGCGCCGCTCTAATTGGACTGTTACATATGGAGCAGATGGCAGTGATATTAATGAGACGGTGAGTTAGTGTGGTGGAGATCCAGACAAAGGGAGAGCGGTGTGTGTGTGTGTGTGTGTGTGTGTGTGTGTGTGTGTGTGAAGGTGCCACGCTGCTCGCAGGTCCAGCAGACACTCGGCAGCTCCTGATCGCTGACCTGCGACCTCCAGCCCGGGCTTTAAGGACGCCCTGTTTGCTCTGCCCTTGAGTCTCTGCAGCAGACTGTTTTTAACGCCACACACACTCATTACACCATCACACACACGCTGTCTTCTTTCCACAGCGGCGGTGTTCAACCTGAGGTCCGGGACCCGTCAGTCAATCAATAATGATCCATGAATGATGAATTCATATCATCATTAAAGTAAAAACAGAATTCAGAATCAGAACAACAGTAACGCTTCTGCCAGACAGAAAGACTGGTTTAATAGAAACTACAATCTCAAAAAGTCAAATTCTGATTTAATTTTCTGCATTTTTTTTTAAATTTATTTTATTTAACTAATTTGTTTCTAAATGTCATTTATTTAGAACTGTAACCCTTCAGATTGGAGAGAGATGAGCTGGTGGACTGGTCTGAGACGGTCAGGGAAAACATGAGTGTTTAACGGCGGCATTCTGATTATTGATCCTGCGGCTGCTCTCCTCAGATCAGGTCAGACTCTTCTCCTCTGGACCGTTTCCAGAAAAGCTCTCAGGAGCGCGGCGGCGAGCGGCGGCGAGCGGGGAGGCAGGTATTTACAGCACGCTGCCAAACATGAACCTTCTGACTCTGAAGAAGAGGAAATATGCAAATGACTCATTTCTACAGAAAACCCGACGACGTGGCCGCAGCTTATGGATTCTGGGGGATTTCCGCCTTTGAAACAGGGTTTATTGTTGTGAGGCGCTGCTGCGTCAACAGCAGGTGGAAGACGTGAAGACGGACTGAACTCTGACCCTTTCAATCACAGCAGCACACATGTGGAGAGATAAACGGAAGTGTGAGTTTGGTGCTGAGACATCAGCACCATCACCCTGTAGCTTCAGTTTCTGGACGTTCCCTCCGAGTTGACCCTCTGACATGCCCGTCGTGGCCCGAGAGCCACATGTTTGACACCCCCGTCATATGCGCAGCAGGTGCAGCCATGACATTTACTAAGAAATGACTTTAATTCTGCGTATTAACGCCGTTCGACGTGATTCCCAGCATGCTCATCCACCTGAACGCTCCTCCCTCTCTCCTCTCATCTACAGCCCTGAAACAAAAGAGCAGCCCGCCAGCCACACGCCACGAGCAGAAGAAGAAGAGGAGAGCATCAGGACCTCCACATGGTCACACAGAGCCCCCCTGTACCCGCCAGCCCCCCCACCCCGCTGAACACAGCTCCCTCTGGCAGGACGTTACATAACTGATCAGTGGCAGCACAAAGGGAGAACAGCAATCTCCTCCAGGCTCGCGCACGCGCACGCACGCGCGCACACACACACACACACACACACACACACACACACACACACACACACACACACACACACACACACACAGTCCGACGGCTCGAGGGAATAAAGACAGAGAGGCAGCAGTGTTTACAGGAAGCACATGGAGTCCAGCACGTGGCTCAGGATGGAGGAGTAAACACAAACACACACACACACACGCGCGCGCGTCATTATAAACAAGCGTCTTTTCCTGTGTCTGTGTGTGTGTGTGTGTGTGTGAGTGTGTGTGAGACAGACAGAGAACACGTGCCAGATGTAAACATGAAGAAAAGCGTCTCACCAGCTGCGGGACCACGCGCCTTTCTCTCGGGTTCGTGTGTGTGTTTCAAGCCGTCTCTCTCTCACACACACACACACACCCCCCGTGTTGGTAGAGCAGCGCTGTCAGGACAGGAGTGTGACGAAGGAGGAGAAGAAAAGACGAGAAGAAGCCACGCTTTGGGAGAAAGTGTCCGCGCGCCCCGCCCCCTCCGCCTGCACGCCCCGCCCCTTTCTCTTACGTAACACGGCGTCCGTCCGTCCGTCCGTCCGTCGGGGGGGGGGGGGGGGGGGGGGGGGGGGGGGGTCGCAGCACACCGGTGTTATGATGAGAAAATGCCTTCGAGTCATTTCAGTGGCCAGAAGCTGCTTCAAAGCTTTACAATTAGCTAATTCCTGAAAGCAAATCTTTTATTTCCCTGAAATGTTTTTTTCACATCCTCCTGGTCTGATCGCCAGCTCATTTTGAAAATATAAAACTGAAAAAAAAACTTCGGTTCTGGTGCTTTCCTGCAAAATCTACATCCTACTGTGGGAAATTTGAGATCAGAGATTGGCTTGTCAAATGTAGACACTTTTTAAGCAGGGCACTGAGATATGTGTGATTTTTGAGCTGCTCGTGTTTTATCTTGTGTTAACCTCACAGAGACATAAATCTGACCTCACAGGACTGTAAATATCCTCAGATACAGCAGTGTGGTCTTTCAGTAAATTCCTCATGAGGGTCAAACACAAGCCAGAATGGAAAACATGAGCATGCTTATCAGTGTTGTTAACGGATCAGAAGTTTATGTCTTTAGGGAGAAAACAATCCATAAAAACATGGTGTTTATATTTTTGGACTGTGGCACTGTTCTACACGTGTTTCAGACTGAATTCATCCATAAATCTGCCACATTTTACGAAGCAATGAAGTCGATTTGATGTTTTTCCATATTAAACACAAAACAACCAGCAGGATCATAAGACAGTTCAGACTGCGGTCTCAGATTTTTATATCCAATAACAAAAGTCAAAAAGAACAAAAATGTAGGAAAGTAAGAATTTTAGACCTAGAAATGACAGCAATGTTTTTCTCAGCCAATGACTCCATTAGCTGTATTAACATTAGACTTCCTATGTTTAGAGAAGCATTGCTATATTGTCACATAATTCCAACATTACTCGGGTATTATTTAAAAAGAGAATGTTGACAAGCTGCTTTTGTCCCAATCTTCAGTGCAACTTCATACACAAACACCTTTAAAGATAAACCTATCAGCTTCCAGTGAAGTTACTTAAAAGTGTTTCAGGGCTCACTATTTCCAAAAATTGAGATCCATGTGTTTTATTGAAATATCTGAAAATTATTTCTCTAGAACTTTGAATATTTTATAATGAATGCTAAAAACAAAAAGAACAAAGAACAAGAAACCACACAGCTGTTATTTCTATTAAGTGAAATTCATAATAAAAAAAACTATTGAAATAGTTTGATGAGTTCCCTTTACACAAACTGTCGGTATTGTATCGGTATCAGTGATAACAGCAACTGCTTCACTTGGTATCGATCATAAAGGAGATCAGCGCCACCAACACGACTTGACTCCACTGTGTCACTTCAGAGGCCCAAATTGAAATACTGAATTTTATTTACATCAAATTTAACAAACCTCTCATGCTGTGGGACAGAAAATTCACATATTTCGTGCCTTTTAAATATTTATCATATTTAGCTGCCATCAGAAATTCCCCCTTCCGGAGCAGTCCGTGAACGCATCACATTCCATTCTGCTGTCACTGAGACGTTTAATTACCCCGGGTAATAAAGAAACCCCGGGCGGGCACTACCCGAGCCCCGGGCCTCCACGAGCACCGGGGATGACCCGCAGCACAGCGGCGGGGCGGCACTGTCGAGCAGCCGGAGAAGGGAGTCTCCGCTTCGGCTGCGTGACTGCGGCCGCCTCGCTGAAGATGGCTGTCCCCGGCTGTCACGTTCACGGTCCCCGCGAGAGGCTGCAGTCCCCCGCAGCGCAGCCCCGCTCAGACGGCCGGAATACACCGGCACGGAAACCGACTAAAATCAACAGCGCTCGAATCCCGAGCAACCGGGAAGCAACACGATCCGCCGAGGCTTTTCCTCCAGAGAGCACAGCCCAGCCCCCCGGCTCAGCTTCCTCTCCGCAGCCGCGACCCGCACAGCCCGGCAACCCGCACGAAATACACCCCCCGTCGGTTCTCTTACTTGTCGGGCGGTCTCCGTCATATCATGTCTGGCGACTCGAGATCCAAACCCCGGCAGGAGCGCTCCTTCCCGGCATCGCTAGCCTCCGTGTGGCTAACGCCGACACAGCTCGTCCCGGCCCAGCCACTGGCTCCCTCCCGCAGAACCGCCCACCGAGCGACGCTGCCCTTTCCGCTCCTCCCCCGGCGCCGTAAAGCCCCGGCCCAGCCCGGCTGAGCTCCGCAGGAGGCCGCTTCACCCCCGGGCTCGCAGTAGACAGGAAGCCGAGAGAGAGCGAGTGTCCGCGGCTCCTGCCCGCTGCCAACAGCAGTTCCGGTTGGGCTGCCGTTAGGCTAGCCGCGGCTAACCGGAAGCGGGTTTTGGAGTGGATTTACCCGCAGTTAGACTTCCACAGGCGGCACGAGAGGCGGCGGCTGGGGGCATTAAAGGAGGCGCTGGGGGCAGGAGGACCGGACTTCACGGTTCATGCAGGAGAAATGTTGGAAAAGCTCACCTTAGCTGCTCATGCTAACGTTAGCTAGCACCGTGACAACAAAAGAGGTGAGAGGTCTCCATGGCAACCTTTGTTACCCCGACAGCAGCACGAATCATACCAAATACCCCCTTGAGCTGCAGCGCCCCCCAGTGGACAAGTATATACTGCGGCTCCCCCTTGTGGACACTTATAATGCTGGTCCCCCTAGTGGACATTTTAATACTGCCGCTCCCCCTAGTGGACATTTTAATACTGTGTGGAAAATACAAAAACATAAGCAGGCAGTTATGCGCATCTATTCAAAAAGTTGAAACTAATCTTTAACAGACACAAGCAAGAAATAAGCAAGTAACGTTAGATTCTATCAAAGTAACACCGTGCTTTTTTCCCCAGTCACCCATAATGCAACTCTCTTGAATGCGTTGACTTTATCAGCGATCAGAGTTCAGGTTTATTGATTACTTCACCAAATGCTTGGAAGATTACATCACAATATTATGTATAGAACCGTAGAGCACTTTCATTTCTATGTATCTTACATTGAAAACTTTACAAGTCTGCATTTTTTATTTACTGTATATATATATTTATATATATTTATATATTTATTTATATTCCCTGAATTAGGGAAGAAAAGTAGACATCCAAAGTTGCAAAGGAAGGAATGCTTCTCAAAATATATTTAAATGCACTTTAAATAATTACATACATCCTTCGTTTTTTTAAAAAAAAGGCATGGAATCAAAGAGGGGGGCTGAGGACGCCTTCCTGTCCGGACCACACAGCAGTATGGGTTTTAATACAGACCGGTGTGCAGAGTGTGAGTGTGAGTGTGAGTGTGAGTGTGTGTGTGTGTGTGTGTGTGTGTGTGTGTGTGTGTGTGTGATAGCTGATCGCTGTAAACCAAGCATGACGACAGGGTTTCAGTCTCGGGGGGTCCTGATGAATGTGGCTGAAGGGACTCGGCTCCTCTTCTTCTCAGGCGTATGCTCTGGAGGCTGGGGTCAAATTACGGGCGCCGGGCGGGTTGGTTAGTGTTGGAGAGAGGGCCTGACAGAAAGCTCGGGGCCGGTGAGTCTAAAAAAGCGTCTTTAACGGGAGAAATACTGCAGCGGGAGGAGCTGGACGGAGGGGACGGCCAGGACGCCGACAGCTCCGGAGCTCCGGCGGCTCACGTCCCACTGTCCTTCAGGGACAGACACAACCGGGAGGAAGGAGGGAAACAAACACAATAAATTAACAGTTTACAGTTCCGTCTGGTCCGGAGACCCACGGGCCAGCAGGGGGCGCCGTCACAGTGCTGTCCATCGCCGAGGCGGGGGCAAGGCGATCTCCGCCTCCCTAGGACGAGAGGGTCCGGGCGGGCGTCCCCTCCAGACCGGCGATGTGGAAGACGGAGCCGATGCGCAGGAAGAAGCGGCGCAGGACGGCCCGCAGCTCGGGGATCAGGTCGAACTGCATCATCTCACACAGGTGGGGGTAGTAACAGGAGGCGTGGGGCTGGAACTGCAGAGACAGGGACATGTCAGGACAAGCCACCGCACGGGACAATACAGAGGGACACGTCAGGACAGGCCACTGCACGGGACAATACAGGGACACATCAGGACAGACCACCGCACGGGACAATACAGAGGGACACGTCAGAACAGGACCACCGCACAGGACAATACAGAGGGACACGTCAGGACAGACCACCGCACAGGACAATACAGGGACACATCAGGACAAGCCACCGCACAGGACAATACAGAGGGACACGTCAGGACAGACCACCGCACAGGACAATACAGGGACACATCAGGACAGGACACCGCACGGGACAATACAGGGACACATCAGGACAGACCACCGCACGGGACAATACAGGGACACATCAGGACAGACCACCGCACAGGACAATACAGAGGGACACGTCAGGACAGACCACCGCACAGGACAATACAGGGACACATCAGGACAGGACACCGCACGGGACAATACAGAGGGACACGTCAGGACAGGACCACCGCACGGGACAATACAGAGGGACACGTCAGGACAGGCCACCGCACGGGACAATACAGGGACACATCAGGACAGACCACCGCACGGGACAATACAGGGACACATCAGGACAGACCACCGCACAGGACAATACAGAGGGACACGTCAGGACAGACCACCGCACAGGACAATACAGGGACACATCAGGACAGGACACCGCACGGGACAATACAGAGGGACACGTCAGGACAGGACCACCGCACGGGACAATACAGGGACACGTCAGGACAAGCCACCGCACGGGACAATACAGAGGGACACGTCAGGACAGGACCACCGCACGGGACAATACAAGTTTGTGGTGAAAAGCAGTTTCACCTGTTTTCGCTGTATTGCTTCATTTTAGTTTTTATCTGCACACTGACTCAGTCTGAGTCACAGTGAGACAGAGTATGAGTGTGTGTGTGTGTGTGTGCGTGTGTGTGTGTGTGTGCGTGTGTACCTTGTGGTCGGGCAGTCTCAGCGTCCTGGTGAGCAGCAGCATTAGCAGACTGTTCCAGGCTTCTCTGTGACTCTCTGAGGTCAGACTGATGAAGTAGGCCAGAGCTTCACTGCACACCCTGGAACACACACAGGGACACACACAGGGACACACAGGGACACACAGGGACACACAGGGACACACACAGGGACACACAGGGACACACAGGGACACACAGGGACACAGTGTGAGCCCAGGGTCTGCTGCAGGGCTGGGATGGAGCCGAGCGGACGGACTCACAGCAGCAGGCGGGTCTGGATGTCGGGCCAGGAGTCCTGCAGCTGAGCGTCGGAGTACATCCTGAAGAGGATCCTGAGGCTGCAGGCCAGGCTGCTGGTCTCCTGCTTCAGCAGGTTGGGTTTGGACTTCCCTTTGAACCCTGAGCAGCACACACACACGCACACTGTGAGACACAGCTCGGTGTGACGGTGGTGAGCTGGCCGGGCGCTCGGCGCGCTCACCCGCCCTCCACAGCGCCGTCCTCTGCTCGTTGTTGGAGTTGAAGTCCTTGGCGAAGCAGTGCGACTCCAGCAGACAGTCCAGCAGCTTGAAGAGGTGGGCGGAGGTCATGTGGCGGTACATCCCCTGGTCCGGGCCCGGCTCGCCGCCCTCCGCCTCCTCCAGGGCGTCACGCTGACACAGGGACACTCCAGTTACTGTTTGTGCTCCTAAACTCACCGTCGGGGACACTTCCGTCCACCGGGGACGTTTCTCCCGTTCATCTGACTGAACGCACCAGGAAACACTCATCTAAGAAAAGGATTCAGGCGTGTAGCGTTCTCGTGCTTCAGCTCTCCCACCTGAGCGGCGGCCATGTTTTCGGCGTCCTCCTTCTTGCTGGTCGCCGGGTAGAAAACGATGTTGTCGATGGTCTGAATGAGCTCCAGCTGCACCACGCACTTAATGAGCAAACCGGCGAACAGCTTCTGGTCCGAGAGGCCTGAGGGAGACAGAGCGCCGCTGAGAGCCGCCGCAGCCGCCGCCGCCGCCCGCCGGCAGCGCGGCATGCTGGGAGCACTCACGGGTGTTGGGCCTGCCCTTCCAGGTGTCGTCGCTGGACATCTGGCTGTGTCCCCTCTCGGACAGGGCGCGGTCGTAGCTGCTCTGGGACTGGCTGTCCAGGTCTGCGTCCTGCGGGGAGTTTCAGCAGCGTCAGGCATTCTGCTCTCGCCCCGCCCCCGCAGCTCAGGACTCTCTCTCTGCTTCTTACCAGATGTTTCCCGTCTCCGGCGTCCTCGTCCTGCCCGGCCGGGTGCCACGTCAGCAAGCTGAAACACAGGAGGGGCCGTCAGTGGGCGGTCCTGACCCGGGCCCCGGACGGCTCGGGACGGCGGGGGACTCACGCGTGGGGGCTGGTGTTCTGGAAGATCTCCAGCATGCAGGAGCAGGTGATGTTCCACACGTCCGCGCTGAACTTCTCCCCGTTCAGGATCACCAGGTTCTCCAGGCAGTTGGTCCCCGAGCGAGCCAGCTGCTCGTTGTCTGAGAGAGAGAGAGAGAGAGAGAGAGACACTCGGTCAAACTGAACGGGAGCTGGAGCCTCACGGAGTCCTCCACACACACCTTGCCGGACACACCACTGCAGCTGTGTGAAGATGTCTGCCAGCAGGATTTCGCTGAGCGGCTCGTAGAACTGCGTGAAGACGTCGCAGATGGCGTACAGGGCGTGGTTACAGGTGGTGGTCATCCACTCCGTCTTCTGCGGCGGGGGGAGAAGCACAGGTCACCTGCTGTTAGCGGCTGTTCCGGTCACCGAGAGGGTGGAGGCGGGACGGGGGCCGGGCGCAGCTCTGACCTCGGTCTGCTGCTCGGGCAGCTTCATGTTGTCGAAGATCCGGAAGACGATCCGGAACAGGTCGTGCCACCAGTGCTTCTCGAAGGTGTGGCCGTAACTCTTCATGATCTCAAACATGACCGTCAGGCCTCTGGGGGGAGCAGCAGGAGCCATGAGGCGCCGCACGCCACCGCCACACGAAAACAACCCTGTGTGTGTGTGTGTGTGTGTGTGTACCTGTACAGCTATATGTTGTGAGGACCTTTTGTGAGGAAAATTGGGTTTTTAACCTTACAAGTGAGGACAATTGTTGGAAAGTGAGGACATTTTTGCCGGTCCTCACTATTTGACACACCTTTTTTGGCCTTTTTGAGGGTTAAGATTTGATTTTTGGTTTAGGGTTACAATTAGGTTTAGGTCAGGTTTAGGGTATGGGTTAGGGTTAGGCATTCAGTTTTGATGGTTAGGGTGAGGGTAAGGGGCTAGGAAATGCATTATGTCTATGAATACCCTCACAACATATAGCTGTACAAACATGTCAGTGTGTGTGTGTGTGTGTGTGTGTGTGTGTGTGTGTGTGTGGTGTGTGTGTGTGTGTGTGTGTGTGTGTGTGGGTGTGTGTGTGTGTGTGTGTGTGAGAGACCTGGTGCGGACGTCCAGCTTGCAGCGGTTGATGATGCAGGACAGCTCGAACAGGATGGGGAACCAGCCGCGCACCCAGACCCGGTCGCCGGGGGCCACGTTCATGTCGTCGCTGGTGTACTCCCTCAGGGCCTGGACGCGGCGGCGGGGGTCAAAGGTCACCGCTCGGTCAAAACACTTCCGCTCACCGATGGGGGCGGGGCTCCTACCTGCGGCCGCTCGGACACGTATTTGGCGCAGTGCCGGATGAGCCGGATGGCCTCCATGCTGGTGTCGGGGAACGCCGCGTTGCACACGAACTCCGACAGACACTTCACCGCGTCCTGGAAGGAATCGATGGCGGCCGCGAAGTGGCGCTGGAAGGTGTTCACTGAGGAGGAGGAGGGGGAGGGGAGAGGGATCGACTCAAACAACTGTCAAAACCCAGCAGTTTGACCTCTGGGAGCGGCGGTGACCTCTGGGAGCGGCGGTGACCACCGAACACCCCCCCCACTCACACACGATGTGGCCGGTGGTCTGGAAGGCCAGCTCCACGATGGTCTCGTCGTGGTCGGAGGCGGCCTGGTGGAACACGGAGAAGATGTTCTTCCAGCCGGAGCGGATGTTGGCCGCCTGGGAGTTGACCATCTGAGCCACACACCTGATCACCATGTCTCTGATGGTGGGCGACCTGGAGGGGCGAAGGCGGGGCTAAGGTCAGCCGTCTGTCTGAACGCGACGCACGCTGCAGTACACTGTCGCTGTACCTGTTCTTCTTCATGATGTGCTCAAAGGGCCTGAGGAAGTCCTTCTGGAAGCGGAAGTTGGCCAGCTCTCCCTTCTCCAGGAACTTCATGGAGAGCTGCCGGAGCGAGTCCACGGCGAAGATGGCCACGTCCTCGTTGGGGTTGCAGCCCACCTGCGGAGGAGCCCGGCTGTCATTCTGCCTGCCCTCCGAGCCGCCGGCGTGCCGTCGGGCCTCACCTTGTTGAAGTGGTCTCCGATGACCTGCCAGATGCGGGACCACTGCAGCCGGATGCGGTTCATGTTGTAGTAGGAGATCTCCACGATCTTCTGCAGGCTGAACATCCGCGGCTGGTGGGCGGACGCCAGCTCGTCCATGGACACGGCGCACAGCCAGCGCACAAAGTCCACTGCACACCAACACACAGTTCTCAGTGAGCGCGCACACACACACACACACACACACGCACACTCAGGAAAGCACCCTTACCGATGGCGTTCCCGTCGAGTCTGGTGGAGCCAGTGAAGATCCTGGAAGAACATGTGGTTAGAGAGAGTGTTTGACCTGAGAGTGTGTTTGACCTCGGGGCTCCGCCCACCTGTCCACAGCGACCACCACGCTCTGAGAGCTGGTCTCCCCCACCGACTCCTGGATGTGAGCCATCTGCCGCTTGTCCTGACTCCCCACCAGGTTCCCTGCAGCACACACACACACACACACACACACCCCTCACATCAGGATGGATGAAGGCAGGGGGGGGGCATTAGAGGGGGAGGGGGTCAGCTGTTTGAGCCTCAGGACTGAACCCACCGAGCCCCAGGGGCATGAACTCCTCCGTGCCGGACGGTAAGCCCTTGATGCCGGCCTCCCGGTCCCGGACCACTCCTGAGATGTAACGGGTCTTCACCCCGGTCCCGATGAGCTGGGCCAGCTCCAGCTGACTGATGCACCTCAGGATCTGCAGCACACACACACACACACACACACACACACACACACACACACGGCTGAAGCTCCGGTGCTCAGCGACCGGGCCGGCGGCTCCCGGTCCTCACCTCGTGCCAGGAGTTGCCCAGGTAGTTCCCGTCGGTGTGAGCCACGGTGATCAGGGTCTTGATGGTGTCGATGTTCTTCTGCTTCATCTCCGTGATGCTGGAGCTGGCGGTCAGCAGGGTGAACCGGGCCAGCGCCTGGACGTAGGCGTCCCGCTCCAGCTGCGGACACGCCGGGCGGAGGGTGAGCGCTCGCGCGTTGACACCGGGAATCTAGGGCGAAGAGTTGAACCGCACACACCTGCATGCTGAAGATGCAGGCGATCCTGATGGCGCAGCGGATGCCCTCCAGGCACAGCGAGGCCACCTCGGGGTCGTCGCAGTCCTGCAGCCCCACGCTGAAGGCGGCCAGCAGCGGCGTCCACGCCAGCTGGACGCCGCAACGCCAAGCAGGAAGGAGAGAAGGGAAACGTGAGCCAGACGGCAGACCGGACGGGAGGCGGCTCCGCTGGGCGGCGGCGGCACCTTGAACATGGGCCGGACGTGCTCCAGGTGGGTGGCGCTGAAGAAGGGGGCCTGGGCGTGGCTGACGGCCTCCATCAGGGCCTTGGCCGTCTTGGCCATCTGCTCCATCTCCATGTTGTAGAGGAGGCGCCGCTGCTTCTCACTGGCCACACCTGAGCGCGCACAGACACACACACACAGACACACAGACACACAGACAAACAGACACACACACACAGACACCCCTGAGTGACAGGCGCCGCCGCCGCTCGCCTTGAGCCGCGGCCGGGCCGGGCGACACACTCACTCTGCTTGGTGGACTTGGGCGTGATGGAGAACTCTCTGCTCTCCTTCATGGCGATCTTCTTGCCGGCGATCTCGTCGTAGATGGAGGACAGGTACTCCTCCGGCAGGTCCTTGCTGTCGTTGATGCCGCGGTTCATCTTGATGTACTGCTCCTTCGTCATTTTGTTCTTCACCTGTACAGAGAGGCGAGCTGTTCAGGGGCGTCCCGGCGAGGACGGCGAGCGGCGGCGGCAGCACGGCGGGCTGACCTGAGGACTGTGCAGGTCGGTGGTGAGCATGATGATGGAGTAGGCCAGCACGTAGGCGGTGTCTGCGCTGGCGAACAGCGTCTGTCTGCAGCAGGAAGGAAGGTTGAGGGTCAACAGCGGCGTCGGCCCGCAGCCCGACCCGAGTCCTCCTGCCGGCGTCTCACCCCTGGTTGCACTCCAGGTATCGAGCGGCGAACTTCTCCATGAGCCGGTCGATCTTCTGGGCCTCGCCGGGCAGCCTGAAGCCCTCCAGGAAGGCCCGCAGCGCCGAGACGAAGTCCCGCCCGCAGAAGTCCAGCTGGTCCACGTAGCTGTACATCACCTCTTTGTTGAACTTGATGTTCTCGCCCAGGAACTCGCCCACCTGGGTCTGTGGACCGAGACCCCAGGAGGAGGCGTTATGAGCGCAGGCTGTGGCCCCAGGGCGGCGGCGGCGGCGGCAGGGGACGCTCACCGTGTCCAGCCGGTCCTCCTGGTGCAGGAACTGAGCGATGTCCTCGGCGCCGGCGCCCAGCATGCCCTGGTCTTGCAGGTACTGGATGCCACGTTTGGGCTTCTTGTTGAAGCTGTGGGACGCAGACGGAGACGGGTCAATACGGCACAGCGTGCAGGAGCAGCAGAGATCCCTCTGGGGGGGGCGGCACCGCGGGGGAGGAGGGGGGGCTCACAGCTCGATGCCGTGCTCGATGATGTCCTTCTGCTGCTTGATGACCTCGTACTGCTCGGGGTGGTCGGCCTGGGACGGCGCCACGCTGGACGACACGGTGGAGTCCAGCGAGCTGACGCTGTCCCGGCGGCCCGTCGGCGGCTCGGGGAGCTTCAGCTCTCCCCCCTCGCTGTCAGACGGATGCTCCTGACCTGCACGCACGCACACACCCCTGTCTCCATGACGCTCTCCTGCCAGGCGCCCCGGTTCGTCCCGTCCACTCACCCAGGTTGGCCTGCAGGTTGGGGTTGACGTACATGTCCTTGCTCCACTCCACCATGCACTTCAGGATGGACACCAGACACTCCAGGCCCTTCTTCCGCAGACTGAGCTCCTGGGGGGGGGGGCACACGGGGACAGGTTCAGTCAGGTGGCGGCGTGCGGCAGACAGATGAGCACCTCGGGCGCCACCGACCTGCAGCGGAGTCATGCCCAGCTCCTGACCGCTGCGGCCCTGGGCGATCTTCGACAGGTCGTTCACCAGACGCTCAAAGATGTTGGCGGCGTTCAGGTCGCAGTCGTAGTTGACGTAGATGTCGACCACGCACTGGGCGTCTGCGAGGAGGAAAAAACCCCGCAGGCCATCAGGAGACGGCCGAGTGGCTCGCAATCCGCTCGGAACACACCGGCTTCCGCCTCACTGACTCCTCCTCTGGAGGAAACGTTAGCGCACAACACTGCCCCCTAGCGGCGGGCCGGTTCTGAAGGTACCTGCACAGATGCGGGTCAGAGTCTGGATCACCATCCACTTGTGCTCGAAGGAGCTGGTCGACGTCTCCAGGATGGTGAGGAAGATTTCCCGGAAAAACACCTGAAGAAGAAGCAGGACAGAAGCCTTTCAGTCAATCTGCTGTGGATGCCAGCTGAGTGGGGGCCACGTGCACGCTCAGGGGCCACGTGCACGACAAGGGGGCCACACTATGAGAAACTGCAGGGCGCCTTGCTGGAGGTGTCTCTCTACCTCGATCTGCATCTTCAGGTGGACCTTGAAGTGGGACAGCAGGGTGAGGAAGATGGCCAGCGACAGCTCGAAGACCTCGGGCACCGAGGACACGCCGTTCTTGGACAGCGCCACGCACAGGTACTGCTTGATGGCGTTGACGAACATCTCGTGGGTGCGAAACACGGGGCCGGCGCCCTGCAGCACGGACAGCAGCAGCTGCAGGGACACGATTTTCGAGCGCAGCTCGTGAGACCTGCGGAGGACGGGACAGGACGGGATGGTCAGGGAAAACACAGAGCGGCGCATTCAGACGTCAACAGCAACCCGGACCGTTATGCAACGCCGCTCTGCAGAGCGTCTCCCTGGAATCATCTTACTGACAGATCAGGTTACAGAAAGCAGAGACCAGCAGGACGCCACCGTCCAAAAAGACAGACTGACGCTCAGGATGGGTCTGTCCCTGACTGCAGAGGGACTGAAGGACAAAACCCAGAACAAAGGAGTGAGGACGGAAGGCTTTTCAGGGGTTGACATCCATTTCTATACCAATTAACGATCAAACACACCCGTCACTTCCTTCTGAACTCTTCTAAAAGTTACTTGATGGGTTTTCTCTGGTCTGTCGTCCGCTGCAGATCCAGGACTGGGTCCAGACCGGCCCGAGGCAGAGAGAGGGAGGTGGAGACAAGAGACTCACTTGGGGTCCGGAGGTCCGTCCGCCAGAGGCTTCATGGACAGTTTGCAGAGCGAGCGGAACACCAGGAAGGCGTCTTTCTGCAGGATGTGTGAGAAGCGAGCGGCGGTGTGCGGGCCCTGCAGCGCCTCGGTGTCCTGACACACACAAACACACACACACAGGTCAGGGTAAAGGTCGCGCCGCCCGGGGACGCTGTCGGCCGGGCTGCAGGGCGCACTCACCAGCATGTCTGTGGAGGAGACGGAGGAGCGGTCCTCCATGATGCCGTTCATCTGCTGCGCCTCCGTCCGCACCGTGGGCGGGGCCACCTCCTGCTGCTCGCCGCCTGCAGAACAGGACAAACACACTCTTTAAACCGCGAGGACAGGAAGGCAGAAGGTGCTTTCAGGCGGCTCGGAGCAGATGAGGCTCCCTGTTCCGGGAGCGCAGTGTTTACATCCAGTCCAGACTCTGGATTCAAACACAGTGACTGGAGCTGAAACCCGTCAACACGGCTAATCCCCGCTCCAGACAGGAACACGTTCTGCTGCCTGTCGGCCGAGTTCAGCCTTCAGGTAAATGTTTAAAGGAATAAAACACTTGGCGGAGAACGCACACAAAGCCTCTGAGCAGCGGCTACCTGAGGCGCTCTGCGTCTGCTCTCCTCCGGCTGGCTCTGCAGGATCTGCGCTGCTGTCTGGGGTTCCTCCCCCTTGGGCGGGGGGCGCTGCACCTTCCTCCTGGGCGGGGGGCGCTGCACCCTCCGCCTGGGCGGGGGGCGCTGCACCTTCCTCCTCAAACACTGAATCTGGAAGCAGAGCGGGACGGCTGAGCGGAGGAGGCCGATCGAGGCCGACCCGCGCCGGGTTTTGGGGTTTCTGCCTCACCTCTGGACGGGGTGACCTGCTCCGCGGCCCCGTTGGCCTCGGCCTCGCTCCCCTCGGGCTCCCCGTTCAGCTCGGGGCCGGGGGCCGGGGGCGGGGGCGGCGTGGAGCTGCTGGTGCTGGCCGCGGGGGACGGGGAGCTCTGGGGCTCCGGGGTGGGCGAGCGGTCGGACCGGCGGGTCCCGGGCACCGGGGAGTTCTGCTGGGGGAGTCGCAGGCGCTCCTTCTCCTGCTCCTGGGCCTCCAGAGCCTGGAAACAGCGAGCAGCACAGCTAACGAGGGCCTGGCCTGTACACACCGATGCTTCAGAGGAGACCGCTCTGAACCCACCGCCTGGTTCTCCATGCGCGTGAAGATGACGTTGAGCATCTGGGTGAGCGTGGCCTTGGCGGTGGTCTGGTTGATGAGGTTGCGGCTGGCCAGGTAGATGTTGTAGCAGGTCCTGACGGTGAGGAGCACCGTGCCCTCGTGGATCTCGATGTGCGGCGACGTCACGGTCGTCAGCAGCGCCTGGAGGCGAGCAGAGAGGGGGAAGTGGAGGCTTATCTCCGCCGCAGGCCTGCCGAGTCACCGCCCGACTTCCTCCCGGCCCCGAGCGGACCGTGTGAGATCAGGATCTCCTTCAAAGGCGGCTAATCCGCCCCGTAAAGCCTGAGTCAACACTGTGTGCAGACCCGGATGTCAGCCTCAGTATGCTTCCCTGTCGCCGCGGTGTCGTTCCTACGCCGGCAACCGTACGCCGGCAACCGTACGCCGCCACTGAACATATCTTGTTTCTGCGTCAAGGGAACCCGAACATATATCTGCATATATGACATATCTGGACCCTGGGCTGTGGTGGAGGAGAGGCTGAGCAGACCGTGATGAAATATTGGTGAAACTAATGAGCTTTTGGACGATTAAGGCCGTTTTAGGAGCGGCTATACACATAGCCCCGTCTGCTAACAGTGCTAACACTGCTAACAGTACAGGGATGTGCGCCGCTCAATTTTGGATCTAAATTTCTCCTGAAGTGTTCAGATCAGAAAAGCATTCCTGGTGAGTTCTACTTTTTTTATAAACAATGCGAAAGCGGACCAATCACAGCCCTCGACGTTCACGTCACCACGTGTCGCCTCGACGCGAAGTCACGATTTTCGGGAGGCGCACGTCAAGCCCCGACGTAGCCCGTTGTAGGGCTACAGCGTAGACGTCGTAGGAACGCCGTCGCGGCGACGGGGGAGTATACTGAGGCCTTAAAGAGGAAGCTCCTTCAGACGCAGCTACAGCGCGACGCTCCCGACACCGATGAGTGGAAGCTACAGCCGGACGCTCCGTCCACGCAGGACGGCGGCGGTACCTTGATGATCTGCAGCTGGACGCCCTCGTCTGTCTGCGGACCCTGGAAGCAGTTGCAGATGGTCTCCACCAGGCGGTCGATCAGCCGCTTGCCGGGGCTGCGGCTGTCCGGGGCGTTCCCCGTGATGTGTCCGTACGCGATGAGCTTCTGTGGAGCGGGCGGGCGGGCGGGCGGGCACACAGACACACACACAGACACACACACACGCACACACACACACACACACACACACACACACACACACACACACACACACACACACACACAGACACGTCAGGCCTGCTTCACGCCACTGCTTAGATTTAATAACTCCAAACCAAGAAGTGAAATCTGATTCATTAAAACACAGAGTGCGGCAAGGCTCCGTCTGGTTGGACGTAACGACATGCAAGGATCACGGACGCCATCCAGCGCCGTTCACACCTCTAACGTTGTGACTGTTAACGCGACACGCCGCTGACTTCACTTCTCTAAACACTCAGACCAAGACGTTAACCTGGTCGGCTTCAGGAACCGTTTCCAGGTGAGAGGGAACGGTATTCCGTTTCCACGGCGACAGCAGGAACACTGAAAACGATGTAAGCAGCATGCCAGGCCACCGGGTGGCGCTGTGGGTCGTTTCCGCCAGAATCAGTCCTTCCAGGAAGCTGCGATGCCGACAATTCATCTAAATCCCACCAAACGCTCTGAACGCCACTGCCACTCCAAATGCTGTCCAATCAGCACAGCTTGACAGAGCTCGGCTGAATTCACATCAACTGTCGCGATTGCAACATCTCAACTTCCTGGAGGGACGGACAGAGGACAAAGACAGAGGAAGACTCCAGCCACACACACTCCGACACACATGAGTGTGTTCAACGTAAATCCAGCTGAGGCCGCAGAGGAATGTGGAGCCGTTTGCATGTCAGACGTGTTGAACGAGTGTGGCAGGATGTGATCCGCCCCCGTCTCCCAGTGTGTGTGTGTGTGTGTGTGTGTGTGTGTGTGTGTATGAACCTGCAGACAGTCCAGGGAGGTGCTGACGATCCGGGGGGACTTGGACTGGCAGGCCAGCTCGAAGGGCAGCACGTATTTGTCAGCCTCGATGTAGTTGGCTCTGGGTGGGACCACGGTGCCATCTCTGCAGGGGGGGGGGGGGCAGGAGTCATTAGAGCGGGGGGGGGGGTCCATTCCCACATGATCACAGAAGCAAAACTCAAAATGAATGCTCTGAGTTTATCTCCTTATTCTTCTGTTGAGAAGAATAAAAAGAGACTTTGGGAGTGGAGCTGCAGTCCGTCTCTCTTCTGATCAAAATACCGTATTACAGTCTGAACGCCGTGTGCTTTAATAAGCTGCCGCTCTCCTGTGTGTGTTCTGTCTGGAGGTTATGAAATGCTGGAGAAATGATTCTGATCCCTACGACCGCAGCACCGTCCAGCAGACGCCGTGCACACTCCATCTACTCAGAACTGCGTTCAACGAGGCACACAGTCCGTCACAGAGCAAGATTAATTTACTCTTCTATTTAATTCAAACCAGGAAAAATGACAGCTTTTAAAATAACTAATATGATGAAAGACTAAACCCAAATCTACACGGTTAACATCAACTGTTACAGAGTGTAACGGAGACACTCAGTGAGCGGACGTATTGATCCTATCTGATAAACAGTAAGACCCAGGCACTGCTGGAATAAATCAAAATCTGAATTAACTGTGAGAAGCTTAGAATAACAAAATAAAAGCTGAGGCGCTCCTTCAAAATTAACCCTTCAGCCAGCCTCAGCAGGTTGTGTGCAGGCCCGGTGAAGCTGTATCACTGAGAGGAAGATTCACACAAAACTTCAGCTGAAACACCCGAAGCAGTGGAACTGCTTCAGCCCTGACAGAATTCCCTCCAACGTCTTCTCAACCTGCCACTCTGCACCGCAAGAATCCAGAAAACACAGGATTCCCCTGCAGTGTGTGTGTGGTGGAAGAACCGGACCGCTCGCCCGGAGGAGGCTCAGTGAAAACACTTCCTCTCACTGTCAAGACTCACGCTCCGGCTGGGTTTTCACAGGAAACTAATCAATACTAACGTGAAAATACAGACCGGCGTTCAGGAAAAACACCTCAAGTGAGCAAAAGATGCATCAAAGAGATTCTTTTAATCACAAACGCAGAAACTAACCAAAAACAGAGCAGGTGAAGTATTTAAGAAACGTCCAGAAAACAAAGCACTTACTTCTGCTTCTCAAGTTCTTCCTTGATTTCATCTGTGAGAAGAAGACAGCAGAGAGTTAGTGGACTTCAGCCCTTCCACCTCCTCAGGTCACAAGATCAGCATCAAACTTTAAAAACTCTCCAAGATAAAACTAAAATGAGCGTCGAGACAAGAGGAGGCGAAGGGAAACGGTTCTGGTGCTGGAGAGAACCGGGTCCTGACAGAAGGTTCTGGAGCAGCAGCGTTTAAAGCAGAACATGTTCTCCTTCATGACAGATGCCGTTTCTCCCCGCCGTCCAGAACACTGAGGAAACCGGCGGCGGGAGAAAGAGCACTGGTATTTTAACATGTGTTCATCAGAAGTGTCGCTGCTGTGGCTCGTCTCCTCTCTTCAGAGGAGGAATCCTTCAGGAAGCAGCGATTTAACCCCAGTTCAGCCGGCAAACCGTGACTGGTGAGACGTGGGCAGAGGACGAGGCTCAGATCTGCTGCTGCAGTTTGCACCGTAACATGATTAGTTTGGCCGCTCCCGCAGATAAAGAGGGCATGAATAATGAGGTGGTGTGTGTCCCCACAGCGAAGGCTCCTGGAACTCAGAGTCTGGCTCGGCCCGATCCGCCTCGTAGGAACACAAACCGTCTCTTCACCGGGCCCGAGCAGAGGACCGGAATCAGATATGGATCGACGGCGGCCGGCGCCAGAACGACACCATCGGGTGTTTTCAGTCTGTGGCAGCTGGAGGTCGAGAAAAAGACGGACGTTCCCGTCCAGTCGGCTCCTGTGAGTCCAGACTGTAGCGGGGAGCGAGTCTAATCTGTCAGGACAACGCACCGTGAAGACAATAAAAGACACATGAAACACTTTATGAGCAATTTAAATGACAAAGAAAACCAAAGAAAAGAGGCGGCAGGTAAAGACAGTGTTAGTAAATCTAACCTGCAATCTGTGAGATATGATGAAAATATCAAGAGAACCACTCTATTTCCCTAAAATGTTTCGATCACAACAGAAGGAGAGAAAGATCTGGCCTGAAGTCTGACTGTCGTATTATTGCAGAGCATTTGAGAGCAAAGAGCAGACTGAGGACTGAGTTTCTCCCCGCTGATCACTGGAGCCGCTGCCCTTCAGTCCACCTGAAGACACAGCACCGCGTCTTTCCACTGAGCCGCTGACACCTGATCACACACAGCTAATCCTGATGAATCACTTTGCTTTCACAACAGAAACGCCCTCATGTTGAAACGCTGGAGTCGCCGTGAAGCCGATCGCTGCAGCCCGGCCCGCCGCTTTACAGCCGGGTAATGAACAGCTGCGAACTGTTATGAAGCGGCAACACAACCAGGTCTGGACAGGATATGACACACCATCACTGCTAACACATGACAGGGAGGAGGAGTCACACACACACTGATAAAACAAAGAGGTGTAACACTACCTGTGTGGAAAACCAGACGTCACAGTATCCTGGTGTTACATGGCCTGTGTGTCTGTCTGTCCTTGTTTTATGACTACCGTGGGTCCTCAGACCAGAGCAACCTTTACAACAAAAACAGCATTTTTTGAGCTTTATTTTTTTCCCAATAAATAAAATTGATCGTCCTATGAACTGCTGTTCTCTCTAAAGCTGTGTGACAGATAAGAACACTGGAGGTTACTGACCAACTGCTGTGCTGTTTGTTCACTATGAACAACACAAAACACAGAGATGCAATTAAAAAAAAATCTTCACTTGAGATTGTTTGGAGAAAAAAAAGTGAGAAACCACTTTAAACGGTCTGGATCAGGGTTTTAGTTCAGGGGCCGCATTGTGTTACAAATGAATCCGGTCCGCTGTATGCATGTGACCGATTCTTCCTAATAACAGTGCTCTCTCACTTCAAGGACGCAGCTTCAACCGGATGCAGAGGTGTTCTCTGCAGATGTCACCACAAGAGCGGTGGATTGTTTCAGTCTCTGAAAGGAAATCTGCTCACAGTTTGATTCTACTCATGTGGAAAGAAGCAGTGTTTCATCCCAGAGATGCTGAGGCTGGTTTGACTCCATGAGGAAGAGAGATGACTTCAGGTTGAGTAACCTGTGGTCTCTGCGGTTATGGACATGATGTTTTGTAATCCTCATCCTTTGATTACTCTGGATTTATCAGGCATCTGTGAGCAAACCGAGCAGAAGTCAGCAGAAGTCGTCTCCTGTTTGGGAAATTAAAATATGGACACATGGACAGAAATATATAATGTCAACTTTAGTTTAATACTGCAATAAACCACATTAACTTTGAAAAAAAACACACTGTGTGTGAGTGAGTCGGTTCCCTGAGTAATGCTCTCTCTCTGCAAGTTGATCTCAATTGATCGAAAGCATCGTTTGGAACCGACAGTGTGAAAACATTTATGGTTCAATCCTCGGTAAAATCCCAGGTTCGTGTCGGGACGCGACGCTCTGCCTCCTCTGAGGTTCGTTATGTTAAAGCTGGGAGTCCAGAGTGATGGAGAGAGGACTGAGTCAGGCTGGAGCTGCGAGCGTTCCAGTGATACGTACCTCTCAGCCATTGGTTTGTTTAGCTAGCTCAGCTAGCCTCGGTGAGCTAACTCCCGCTACCTCCGGCTCGTTTCCCCGGCAGAGACCGTGACGGTGCCGGCGGGCAGCGAGCCACCCAGCGGGGACACCGCGGGGATGTGACCGGGGTGGGAGGGACGTCAACGCGGTGAAACAGCCGCTCGTTGGCGGACACGGATAGGCGGACGGCGAAGGCCACCGTGCTGCTAAGCTAGCAGGCTAACCTCCGCCTGTCTGGAGCGACCGGCCGCAGCCGGCCGAGCGACCCGGGCAGCGCGACCGGAACACGGACCGGCGGGGGAGCAAACGCCGCTTACCGAGCGCCACCTGGCAGGCCTTCCGCAGCTGGCTGTGCTGGCTCCTCTTCACCTCCTTATCCGCCAGGATTTTCTCCAGCGCCCTGGACAGAAACATGCTCTTGGTTTTGCTGCTCTCCGCCTTGAACTGCTGCGCCGCCGCCGCCGCCGCTGCTGCTGCTGCAGGATGCGGGGGCTGCTGGTGCATCTCTCGGGGTCGGTACCGCTCCCGTCTCCCTCAGGCCGACATGCCCGGCCCGGTCCTGCGAGAGGGGCGGGTGAACGCTAACGAAAGCCAGGCTACAGGGTGTCAGTCCGGAGAGCTGCTGCCTCAGCTCAGCGCCGCCATGCTGCCTCCACGTCACGTCACGTGATGCTCAGCTGTCTGGGCTTTGACAACTGCCCCGGGGGGGCAGGTCGCCTCTCCGGGAGGGGCAGGTCGCCTCTCCGCTCGGCGGATAAAACACAACGGAGCTTTGGTGAGAAATATCCGCCGAGGAGCTTCGACTGTTCGGTCGATGGCAGCCGCCGGGACCGCCGCTGTGCTGAAACAAGCGCTCCCTGTTGAAAACAAGAAACTGACGTGGCCAGCAGGCGGCGCCAAAACACCACGAGCTCTAGACTCGGTCCGTGCGACACACCTGGACAGGCTCATAGGCTCCTAGAGGTCAGAGGTCACAGAGCAACACCAGACCTCCACACATAACCAAGTGAAGTGAAATAAATCATTAAAAATTTTTTTTAAAAAAAATCTAATAAACTTTAAACAATAAACACCGTATTAATTCCCTTATCTCACCACATCACATAATGTGGAGGTGGAGGCACTGATGGGGGTCAAAGGTCATGCTCAGGGACCCACAGTAGCAACACGTCAGCAGTTCGGATTCAAACCGGCGAGCTCCCGTTTCAAAGTCCACTTCAGTAACTTCCAGGTTACCACTGTCCTCACACACACCCACACACACACACACACACAATAACAGCCACCCGTGAATATTTCTACATAATTAGTTTATTTCCTCCAATCAGCAGTTACAGGGATACATCTATTTCTTCATACATCTCCAGTTGAATCTTAAAACTTTCTCATTGAATGTGATAAAAATGTACATCATATATATATATATTTATATTTAGATATGAAAATACTGACAATCTTCATTACAAATCTATACCACAGGATTTATCTGGCAAGGGGAAAAAAAAAATCACTGCTCAATCAGTTAAAAAGAGGATCTGACATTTTGAATGTTCCAGGTGTGCGAATTCAACTGCCTGACTCCCGTAAAGATAATTCACATTATGAAGAGAGAAATAACGGGACTTCTACAGCGCTGCTGAAATCAAGAGAGCCGACCGTACCGTGAGATTTACCACCAAAACGATCAGACACACACACAAACACAAGATAAAACATACTCCTTATGAAAAATAAATCCATGAAATGTGTACAAAGAGAGAAAATAATGCAAATTCATGATTAGAGAATAAATAAAAAAATGTAGCTGTGGTTACAATCCCCGTGTCCAGTGATACGTTCAGAGATACAGGAAATAAATTAACATTGATTTCTAGAAAGAAACAAAAAAAAAAGTCAAATTCTGGGAATGAAAGACGACAAAAGGCCAAGTGAACACCGTGTCTGAGGACAAGTGACGGATGGGAGCGGCACACACACACACACACACACACAGACACACACAGACACACACAGACACACACACACGAAAACCTGGAATGAAATGTGAAACCAGTGAAGTCCGAACATTTGAACATCTGCAGTATTATTTGAAAGTGCTCAGAAACTTTCCTTTTTTCCATCAAGTCACAACATTTCGTGAGACGCCACCCGAAGAAAAGACGTCAGAAACTTTTCAGACGAGTTCAGTGATCTGAAGAACCTCATCTGGTGCGAAACTCCCCCAGAGCCGAATAACAGAATGATTTCTGACTGTTTTAGTTTCTAAAAACTTGACCGAACTCAAAGTCTCATTTCAACATTTGAGGGTTTTCTGGGACAGAGAAGGACGATGTGAGATTTGAACTAATGAAAGACAAATCCTAATGTCTCCGTTGCTCTCATGATCCGGGACGTCCCACTCTAGAACCTCTGCTAGCTGCATCGTGCTAATAGCAGCATGGCGCTAGCTGCAGCATGCTAACAGCAGCATGGCGCTAGCTCCATGCTCCGGTCATGAAATGTGTGTGGACTGCTGAGGACGTCCTGCCAAGGCACTGAATCAGGCAGATGAGCAGGACACAGAGCCTCACTTTCACCAGACTGTCTCACTTCAGCACTGAGGACAACAGGGGGGGGGGGGGGCAGTGAGCAGCCGGGAATAGCCCTTATCACAGAAAGGAGGAGAGCAACTGGGTCCAGAACCACCATTCCCAGCTCAGACTCAAACATGTACCGTCCACTGGAACCAGAACCGTGACATTCCATTATGAATCACAGGCTGGACGGTCAAAGGGAGCATCTGACTTTCAACCTCCGTCGTCACCAGAGTGAAGCACAGAGAGGAGGACAAACGGCGCCGACGGCATTCCGGAGCATCTGAGCCAGCATGAGAACCAAGGGAACCAAGGCAGAGTGGTAACGACCAGAGCGCAGCGGTAATGACACAGCAGGAGAATCCAGGTGCAGTGGTGTCTGGGAATGAAGGACGAACAGTCGCCATCGAGCCTGAAGTGATAACCAGTGGAAAACGGTCCTGACGCGCAGAGTGAAGCGGGAGAGTAAAGTTTCAGTAAAGTCACGTCCATCAGAAAGGTGAGAAGTTGACCATAAAGTCAAAACTTCCAGGAGAGAATCTGCTACTTTATAAAAAGTTCTTTCCACGTTTCTAGATTATTCTGGAAAGAGGACTTCATTGTTAAAATGCAAAACAAAGCGAATCGACTCCTCTCATTTCCCTAATGTCGCTGTGATGGGCTTTTTCAAGGATTAAGAACAATGGGGGGGAGGGGGGGCAGGGGGGGGCGGGGGTCCAGGAAGTAAAAAACAGCCCCAGATTGTGGATGAGAGCTGGACTCTAAGAGGGATTATCTTGCTCCCACGTGAAGGAACCGGTGTGTCTGGTGTCCCAGTCATCACGGGGGGGGGGGGGGCTAATTAGGAAAGCTGGCACAGCAGCAGCGACAGGGGCGTAAGTGCTTGTGTGGTTTCAGAGACGGGGCCGGGCGCCATGCTGCCGGGGCCACGGTGAGGGCGGACGCCACTATGGCACGGTGAGGAGCGCCGCCGCGGTGTGTGTGTGTGTGTGTGTGTGTGTGTGTGTGTGTGTGTGTGTGTGTGTGTGTGTGTGTGTGTGTGTGTGTGTGTGTGTGTGTGTGTCTGTGTGTGTACAGAGTCTCCTATAGCGTGATGACGGTGCCGTCCTCCTCCAGCGCGCGGCGCTCTGCGCCTCCGTCGGGTGACGGCGTGGCGGCGGCGGCGGCGTTGCTGAGCGAGCCGCAGCTGCTGCCGCTGGCCAGCGGGCCGCCGTTGGCGTGGACGGCGAGGGCGGAGGAGGACGAGGAGGAGGCGGAGGTGCGGAGGTTGAGGTGCGGCTCGTAGCGCGGCACCAGCGGCATGCTGTAGCTGGAGGAGGAGCGGCGGAGGGGCGGGGCCTCGCCGCCCAGCTCGATCACCAGGTCCTCGTCGTCCTCGTCGCTCTCCGGCTCTCCCACCGGGAAGTTCTGGATGATGTGCGACGGCGCGGCGGCGCCGCCGTGCGAGGCGTAGCCGTAGTAGCTGGCCCCGCTGTCCGAAGAGCGGCCCGAGCTCCCCGACGCCGCCCCTCCCCCACCGCCGCCGGCGCCTCGCACCACATTGTTCCGCTGGTTGGCCGGCTTCACGGTGATGATGAGGTTGTGGCTGTTGGCGATCATCATGTCCGTCACCTGGTCCAGCGACTTGCCGGCCACCTCGATGCCGTTGACCTCCAGCACCTCGTCGTTGACGGCCAGCAGGCCGGTGCTCTCGGCCAGGCCGCCCGGCACCATGCGCGAGATGAAGATGCCCGGGACCTTCTCCAGGCCCTGCGGCGTCACGCGCACGCTGGAGCCGTCGCGGATGTAGAAGCCCAGCGGCTTCTCCTGGCCGTGCTTGTACAGGCGCACGCGGCGGTGCGTCTCCGGCAGGATGTCCACGTCGATGATGGACGACACGGGCCGGAAGTCCCGGGGCAGGCTGATGATGACCGGCGGCTTCTTCCTGGTGGCGTCGGGCCGCAGCAGGACCGCGGACAGCACCGTGTTCTTCTTCCTGGTCAGAGAGTCGGTGCCGAAGGCGGAGTAATCAGCTTCCTCTGCGGGGGGGGGGGGGCAAAGAAGAAGACAACAGAGTTCAGTTAGCTCTGCTTCAGCACCAGACTGATCATACAGGCTGACACTCTGTTACATCATGTCAACTGAGGAGCGAGCAGCACACTCTCAGCCTGCGGGGAACACACACGCACACCACACACGCACACCACACACACACACACACACACACACACACACACACACACACACACACACACAGCTAACCGTTTCTCTGGTCTCGATGCTAAGCTAGCCTGCTCCAGGCTTCAGCTCCGTATGAGCGGCAGCGCTCTTATCGCGGAGCGGCTGGACCGAGGAGAAGTGTTGACACGAGCATCAGATCACCGCTGATCGGGAACTTTGTCACATAGCGGCGGCGTGAGTCAGCACGGCGCCACAGAAGCTGCTCTTTGTTACAGTACACCTGAGGAGGGGGAGGGGTGTAGACTTTAACCCAGCGGTTCGGGCACAGCGGCTGAACTTTGGCTCTGTAATGGTTAACCAGCAGCTGAACATTAACTCCGCTCTGCTGCTGGTTCTCTCTCCGCTGGTATTTTTATCGTTTTCATTTTGACTTCGGAGCCGGAGCTTGTAGAATCCTCTGACAGCTCTTTGTAGAGTCTTTTTGTTGTTTATGAAAGTGTGCTATAAATAACACCCACCATGTGTGTGTGTGTGTGTGTGAGATGTGGGAGAATGTGGGCTCCTCTGGCTGATGCAGCCTTCACCGCTCAGGTTCTGACAGGTACGCTCCTGCCACTCCCCCTCCCTCTCTCTCTCCGTCTCTGGCCCCAAAACCGAAACAAAGGATCGATTGTCTGTCCAGGAAGAGCGCTGCGCTCACATTTCAGTTCCCATGAGGCGTCTGAACACACACACACTCACGGGCAGCGGACTGGTACACTGCTGCGAGGAAGCGGTCGATGCTCCACATGCGGTTCGAGTCTTTCTGCTGCTTCCCGTCCTGACAGCGACGGCCCCTCAGGGCCACTCACACACACACCAACACACACCAAACCCTCCCAGTGTGTGTAAACAACACCTGTGAGCATGTGCCAGTGCGCGGCACTAACTGAAACCCTCTCACATGCCTGATAGGGGGGTTCCGGGGGTCAGGGAGCGACCGGCAGAGACCCAGCAGTTCACCGTTACAATACAACCATCGGAGCACCGCTCCGGATAAAAACACATCCAGATCTACACGTGTTGACAGAAGTCATTGAAGCTGCAAACCAGTTTATAAACTTTATCAGCCAATTTAAATCTGATTTATAGTAAAAAACAAAAAAACAACAAAAAAAAAAAACAAGTCAAGCCGTGAATTCTCCAGAATATGCTGTGAAAACAGAAGCACTCGAGAAAAGGACGAGTTAAAACGTGAATGGATTTAGATTTCACTTCCAGAGTATCATTTTTGCCGTTTTGGTTTGATTAATATGTTCAGTTTTGAAGAAAATGATTACCGAATTGGCTTTTAAGATTGAAATACTTATATTTTGAGCAATAAAAATGGCTCGTTGAGTATTTTTCACAATAATAAAAAATGAAGTTTTCCTCCTGAAAACCTTTGTGTGGTTTCAGGTTCAATATGTTCAGAGTGAATAGCGTGAAGCCAGACTGAGACGGGAATATTTCTGGTAGAAATATGGAGCACAGAGCGAAGCGTCCAGTTAGAACCAGTTCCAGTCATTTTCTTTTATCGGAGCAGCTCCAGGACTGAAGGGACGGAGTCAGCCGAGGAAACGGAGCCGCCGCACATCGAGACGAGAGCGGACTGGAAGCCTCGTCGTGCACGCTCACGCACGCACGCACGCACGCACGCACAGCGGAGGAGAAGGGCGCTCTGGCTGACACATCCCCAGCCTGCCTGAAGCGCAGTCGGTGGGCTGTGCAGGCATTCGGAGCTCGCCACACCGTCCCACCACAACCCCGCCAGGCTCCTCCGAGCTCCTCTGCACCCTGGCGGCTCCTCCTCCAGGCGGCTCGGCTACTTCCTGGTTTTTGGCGGCGCTTCCTGGGACCGGTCCTGCTGCGTCAGGGAAACCTGACACTGTGTCCAGGTAACAGCTCGCACCAACACGGAGGCCTGCCGTCGCTCATGTCCGTCTCTCTGGAGACTCTGAAGGTCTGCAGTCCTGCTCTGGCTGGAAAACGCCACATTTCATCTATAAATACAGACTGTATGGATATTCCTTCACCGAGGAGACATCCGAACACCAGCTTTAGTTTCCCTTCCTTGTATAAAATCACCCTGTTTCCTTACAGAAGTCATCTCTGTCTGTGAGTGGAGCTGTCGTTATCTCTCCTCATTGTTCAGGGGATGAAGCTCATACTTAATGCTTTGTTTTTAAATTAAAGAAAAATTAGACTGAGCAAGCTTTTCAGCATCAGACCTGATGTGGAACAGCGATCTGGCCCAACGGTCTGCGTTAGCAGTGTCTCATAAAACCCGTTCAGGTTTTTATTCTCACTGCAGCTGAAATCCATCCTTCACATGACCCCAATCACCCAATGAACACGGCCTGACTGCAGGAGCTGCCTCAGTGTTTCACAGACAGGCTGATAAAACATTTCCAGTACATTAAACCGTCCACTTCCATATCAGTGACCCGCGAGCGGGACTCCGTGAACCGGGGTCAGGGAGGTCAAGCCCAGCGAGGGACGGCAGTGTGTCCACGACCCGGATTCAAAGAACCAGAAATAACACTGCAGAGAGAGAAACAATGCTGTAGACAGAAAGGAAGTCTGATATTTAATATCGAGTCCCTGTGGCTGGAGAGACGGCCTCATCCGTTTCTACTGAACATTCACTGTCTGGAGTTATCAAACTGTTTGGTCCTGGGAATCTGGAGGAACAGGACTGCTTTAACTGTGTTTTTTTTGAAAACCTATAAACTGTGATGGAGGGAAATAATTTAAAAAATACTGCAGAGGAGAGAAAAGAGGTGGGGGGGAGGAGGAGGAGGAGGAGGAGGAGGAGGAGGAGGAGGAGGAGGAGGTGATTAAACAAAAGTTTCAAAGCAGTGAATTCCCGGAGCGTTGCTATTCCTGGCCGGGTGAGCATACCTCGCTGGCACAGCCCAGATAAAAGTGCCTTAAAGCTGCTGATAAGAAGAAGAGCATGAAGAAACGAAGGAGGGGGGGGGGGGGCAGAGCACGACGCCGAAGCTGCCTGGCTCCAGAGCGTCGATCAGAGCGGCAGACTGTGGGCCCGGCTCGGCCGCTGACCTGACAACGTGAGGAATCACCTATTGAATCCATTATTTAAAGCCGGGGCGCGAGCATGAATTCTCCATGAGCCTCATCAGTCCTGCTTTATGAGCCGTCCCGAACAACATGGCCGCCGCCGCCGCCGCCGCCGTGCCGCGAGCCGGGCGGCTTAAAGCAGCGGGTAACGCATCAGCAACACACTCCACTAATGGCCTTAATGCACAATTAATGGAGTTTGTTTGCACACATGGAGAAAGGTGTGTGTGTGTGTGTGTGTGTGTGTGTGTGTGTGTGTGTGTGTGTGTGTGTGTGTGTGTGTGTGTTTTGTGCTGACGCAGACGCCTCTCTTCCTGCTCCTCCCGGCTCACTCTCTCATCAGCATTCTCATGTCTTCACCTCGGGGTTCTTCTTCCCCCTCCTCCTCCTCCTCTTCCTCCTCCTCTTCCTCCTCCTCTTCCTCCTCATTCCGTCCTTCTTCTTCTGCAGCTGAAGACCGTCTGGTCTCAGAGGACCAGCCAGCCCGGAGCTCAGCTTCAGGATTTGCTTTGAGAAGGTGATGAATGAGTGAATGAAGTGATGAGGAAGGAAAAGACCACGAGCCTGGATGAAGCTCTGCTTTCCAGATGTGTCCAGATGTGCTCACTCACAGTGGCTGGACGCAGATGTTCCATGTGTACCTGGCTGAAGCTGCGGGACGCTCACAGGAGGCTTTCAATCAGGAGCAGGCGAAGGAGGAAATGTTTTCACTTTGGTTCAGGCGAGGATCAATAACACCGAACGTGTCGCAGCTCAGACAGAATGCGGAGTGTGGAGCAGAACGGAGGTCTTCATCAGCTCACCAGAATGAAAACTCCACCCGAGACAGTTACCAGGCTGTAAGAACACCCGACACGAGCTCTCTGCTGGCTGGGAGCAGGAACAGACCCCCTGCTGGGTCTCCTCACTGCCAGCTCCTCCTCCAGTCCTCTCCTTTAACTGTGAGGTGAGCAGCACTGACAGACACAACACTGGACCAGGACCAGGACCAGGACCAGGACCGGGACCGGGACCAGCCTGCCGGCGTCACCGTCCAGGCAGCACAGAGTCTCATTCAGTCCAGCTTTGGCTCTTCTCCTGCCTTCTCTCACTTCCCGTCCATCCTCCTCTCCTGCTCCTGACGGGGTCTGGCCCTGGCTCGCTGTCCGGTCTAATCTCGCCAGCAGACCTGATCACAGACTGGCCACATTCCACGCAGAACCCCCCCACCCCCCCGGCCGAGGCCTCACTCTGCATTCCTCCCTCACTAATACTATTCCCACTATCCTCCCGCCCTCGCTCCACCTCCTGTTGCATTCCAATCACACTCCTCCTCTCCCCCACGGCTCTAATTACACGCCTTTCCCAAACAATGCCTCATACATGGCTGGCCCTCTTCAGCGGGCCGGACTCTCCCTCCGTCATCCATTCATCTGCTGCCCTCCTCACAGGCTGCCTCCAGCGACAGTCCGACCGTCCCGTCCCGTCCCGTCCCGTCCCGTCCTCCTTCACACTGGACACCACCTCTTCACACATCTCTTCTGAATCCCGTCCCGGGAAACACGGTCCTGTCTGGATTACAGGGACTTTGACCTCATGACTCCAGTTTGATTCCTCAGTGACGGAGCGGTTTCCTCCCGTCAGATCGATACGCCTCTCTGATCGCTCTGGTCTCAAACAAGTCAACAAAAACAAAAGCACAGCTCACAACTAACGGCACTCTGTGTTGGAAATGTTCTTCACTGTGCTGCTCACAGATTAGCCGTGTGATCTGGTCGCTGGCCGTTACTGGAAAAGAGCAACTTCCTTCAGGACCACTGACCCCGTCAGTCCCAGCTCCAGCTCTCCAGGCCACAGAAACTTATACGATCATCAGTAATGTCATCCTGTTTTAGTTTATTGTTTCTATTGTGTAATCTATACATTTCTAATGTAATTCATCCAGATTATTCTGAATGAAGGCAGCTTGTTTTAGTGAACAGCTGAATTTCCCATCCTGAGTGAACAGCTCGTCCACCCACTCCTGGACTTTCCTGATCAAGTCTCTCCTAATAAAACCGTTTATCTGCAATAAAAACTGGCAGGTTGTGATTTCTCAGGCGTCTGCGTGAGTAATATAGCAAAGATTCTTTTCTAAATGGATTGCACGCACATTGTAAACACCTAATGAAGATGATTATTCTCAATTAAACCTAATTCAGAATTAGAACGGTTTATTCTGATTTTTAAGCTCCATGAAATAATTCATCCATCATGTAAACCTTCACTCTGCTTTAAATGAATTCCTCTCCTTCTGCTCGTGTTTGTTAACTTGTCCTGTTGCTAAGATACACATGTTCCAAGATGGCCGCCCAAAGTCAGAACTGGACTCACACAGAAACGATTTATGTATAGAAGAAATGAATATAATGAAAAGAGTGGATGGACGGGAGAATATAACCTTTTTCAAAGCTGCGGCGTCAAAGTTAATCGAGAAGGAAAGAAAGAAAAGAAGCAGGAAGTGGAGTTTGTTTACTTCCTGTAGACGTCAACACGTCACTTCCTCCCTCTGTCCAACCAGAACCTTCACAACCCTCACAGCTGAATCTCATGCAAACACAAAGGAGGAATAATTTAATTCTGAATTAAAAACCACCGGCCGGTCGGCTGGACGTGAAGCTTCTGATGCACAGAACTGCAACATGTAGAAGGCACGCTGCAGCCTCTCCATGGCGGTGACGACAAACTGACTCGATACTGAGCGTCATCTCAGTGAGCGCGCCGCTGACCTCTCTGGCGGCGGCGGGACGGAGACACACTTCGCCCTGTGCTCTCCCTGTACATTCCCCGCCCGGCTGACTCACACGCTGGTTATGAATTACTCCTCCAGTCTCCACTGGGATCAGCAAATCCCAGCATTCCTGTCCCTCTCCACACTTTCCCTCCACCTGGCCGTTTACACGGAGCAGGACTGAAACCACGTCCAAACAAACACGCCCGCAGACGGACGCTGGAGACGCTGGAGACGCTCGCAGAGCTGCACGGCCGCGTCGCACGGCTCAAATCTCACTGCCGACACACTCTCACCGCGCCCGTGACACTGTCAGACCGACGCAGGCCCGCTTCCCAGCATGCTTTGTGTCGACGGTCGGCCTTAAAGGGACTCCGGTTAATCCACCTATGAACCGGCCGCTGCAGTGCTGCCATGGCAACCAGTAAACAGTGGGCTCCTCCGCACGCTCCACAGGCATCAGCACATTGTTCACTCTGTGTGTGTGTGTGTGTGTGTGTGTGTGTGTGTGTGTGTGTGTGTGTGTGTGTGTGTGTGTGATTGGAGTCCTGGTTGTCAACTTAGAAATTAAAAGGAAAAAAAAAAAAAAAAAAAAAAAAACACTGCACGTCTCCTTCGATGCTAATTAGCGGCTGCTAGCTACAGCGCTCTGCAATAGGTAGACCGATGTATGGCACAGGTTGCCGTCTCCATGGTAACCAGCATGTTTGAGAGAGAGAGAGAGGAAGAGAGAGAGAGAGTAAAACAGAGTGCAGCTCTCCTTTGTTGACCTGAGACGGAGCTGGAAGAGGCTCTGCTGTCGTACACAAACCAGTGTTTTCACCACATTACGGGGCTGAACGCCGACATGCAGAGTGAGAACGCCACCTGAATCAGCCTCACGCTGCTGCCGCCGCCGCCGCTGCCGCCGCCACCGCCGGGTCCAACCCAACTACAAACAACAGCCAGAAATAACCGACAAACACAAACAAGTCTGTGTCCACACACAACAGCACCGGAGGTCTGAAAACACGCTGGCTCCGCTGGAAACGGCGCCATTATTAGATCTATCAACACGGATCCCAGATAGGTGCGTGTGTGTGTGTGTGTGTGTGTGTGTCCGGCCCACAGCCTGCTGTTATGTAATGAAGCTCCACCACTTTTACATAATTCTCAGTTACAATAATGCAAAATATACCCGTCCCTGGAGGACAGTCTTCCTCCGTAGACATATGAAACTGGACCGAGCAGCTTCAGCTACAGTTCGGCGCCTCCGCTGTCAGTTTCTCTCCACATTTCAAACGTCCCAGTAAACCAGCGTCAGTGGACTCAGACACTTTGAGCCTGTATTCGTCCATCATGACGACCAGACAGTGATTATACAGCGTACATCAGTGGAGCCAAGTCTTCTGTTTTGCATATTTTTAGTTAATTCTGTAATTTCTACGACTTGTTTTTTGTTCACTATATAGATCGACTTTGATAACTTCACTGCAGAACACAAGAACAACAAAAAAAAAAAAAATCTTTTACTTTGCAGCTCCACAAACGGCTGCGATGGAAAAAAGCTCATTCTGCTGATGACGTTTAAAGCGATACTTCAACATTTTGGCAAATTGGCCCATTTAGCGCAATTCTTTAGTCATTAGAACAGCATACTTACTGTTTCTGTGAGGGCGAGCTGTTTATTCAGAGGTGAGTCGGGGAAGGTTTTCGGGACGGACACAATGGAAGTGGACGGTATTTTTGTTCCCCCTCATCAAACTCATCAAATACACAATCCAACAACCCCAAAACACTTTGGTGGACACGTTATAATCCACACATTCACTACGCTGTGGAACACCAACAAATAATATTGTAGCGTTACGACACTGAAGCAAATACTGGGAACTACTTTTTCTTTTGAGATCACTACGCCCAGACGCCATGTTTAGTAAGTAGTTCCGTCTTAGCAACCTTCACATAAACAACTCAATCTGGTAATTTTGCATTAATATTCCACAGCGTAGTGAATGTGTGGATTATAACGTGTCCACCAAAGTGTTTTGGGGTTGTTGGATTTTGTATTTGACAAGTTTGACGAGGGGGAACAAAAATACCATCCACTTCCATTGTGTCCGTCCCGAAAACCTTCCCCGACTCACCTCTGGATAAACAACAGCTCGCCCTCACAGAAACAGTCAGTATGCTGTTCAAATGACTAAGGAATTGCGCTAAATGGGCCAATTTGCCAAAATGTTGAAGTATCGCTTTAAGCACCATGAAGTCACTCAGCCTGTGGCTTGGTGAGAGCAAATACAGAACATTCAGATTTTTCTGAGTGTGAACAGCTTCATACGGTCATATAGAGCCATCCAGCCGTGCTCTGGACCATGTGGGTCTTTTCTTCAGCCGTGGGGAAACGATTCGTCTATTTATAGTCATGGTGCTCCAGGAGCCGCCGTCCTCCATGAAGCCATCACTTCTACGCGTTTGCTCAGACTTCCAGACAGGAGCACACAGCCGAACGCCGATCGCCCCTCTGCTGACGAGCCTCCCACACGGCAAGCCGTAACATATCGATCGGCTCAGGAAGGAGGCCAGAAGCAAGGCAGCGGGAGAGTCTGACGGCCGGAAAGAGGAAGAGAGGATGCTAATCCGGACTTTTCCCAGAGGTGAAGAAAATACAAAACGCAGCATTAAGCCCAACAATACAGACTGTTAGTGTGGGATCGCACAAACTACACAAACTACACACGAAGGAGGCGACATCAAGAGATACCAGAAGCTCCGGCTGGACTCCAGACCACAGCCAGAGCAGTCTGCAGACACACGGCTCAGGCCTCAAAGCTGCAAGCAACTGGTGGGTGGAGGTGGAGGAGGTGGGCAGGTCTGGGGGGTGAGGGGGGAGGGGGGCAGCTGGGTGCGCTTCACCCTCTTCAGTTTGTGCTCTCTACCAGGCAGCGTGCATGTCTGGATGACTGCTCACCCACGTGATGCTGAGCGTGTGTGTGTGTGTGTGTGTGTGTGTGTGTGTGTGTGTGTGTGTGTGTGTGTGTGTGTGTGTGTGTGTGTGTGTGTGTGTGTGTAACACGGTCCCACACAGTGACCCCACTAATCTCCTCCTGACAAAGTGGCTTAGCTTCTATAGGGTCATATGGCACAGCCAGACAGCTTAAACACAACAAACGGAGCGCGAGGGCAGGCCTGCACGCCCCGGGTGGGTTTCCCCGTCCGCCCCACACACACACACACACACACACACACACACACACCCATCACTCAGGATACACCCCAGATTCCCACAGGCTCACAGCAAACAGCCCAGACACACGGCACACACTGTAAATCCACACACACACTGCGGCCGGTGTCTGGGAGAGGTCAACCAGTCCTTCTCCTTTCCACCACAGGAACTTTAACCAGTCACAAAACCAGAAAAACACACGTTATTCTGACAAGTTAGCGTAGAAACTGTAAAGTTAACTGAATTACTGAAGCTCTAAACTTCTGAACTCGACTCTGAAGGTTTGAATCCGTTCAGCTTTATGCGTCTGTTATCTTTACTGTTTCCAAAAGCATCGTTTACGGCCGCTCACCTTTCTGAACAGATAAACACACCACCTCTGATAAAGTGGACATAACGTGAGGAACAACACGGCCGTCAGCTGTGACGATCACAATAAACCCGGCGAGGAAGTCAGAGCGCAGCAGAGGCTCTCCTCTGTCAGGAAGTGAACACACTCCTGCACACACACACACACACACACACTCACCTTTCCTCTGCAGGAAGAGGCGCAGCAGCGGGCTGGCGGTGGAGATGGCCTTGTGGTAGTTGTCGTCGTTGTTGATGGGCAGCAGGTCGCCGTGCACGTCGGCGTAGCCCACCAGCAGCTCCACGTTGGGGATGCGGTGCACATGCTGCAGCAGGCCGTAGAACTCGTCGAAGCGGCCCGGCTTGGACCGGTCCAGAGAGAAGCGGCGGAACTCGGCACCAAACTGCGGACGAAGAGGGAAGACGTGAGCGAAGCCGCGGACGTTTCCACACAGTGAAGACGGCCGAGCTGACTGAGGGTGGCTGCTGCCGACACCGACTCAACCTGTTCACCGGTCGGAGGAGCAGCGGAGCGACGCCACTGGATGGAGGACGAACGCCGCCTCAGCGAGAAGACAAACACACGTCCTCCGCCGAGTTCCAGGAAGCGACTCCGGCAAACAGCCGGGAGCCTCCGAGACAACGTCAGCTCAGTGGAGACCGGCGTGGCGCCGGGACAGCCCGGTCCGGGAGGCCGCCGCCGCCGCCGCACGCCTCCCGGACGACACGGAAACGCCACAGCTCACGTGATGGCTCAACCGCCATGAAATGAGACCGTGTCACTCTGATGAAGTCTGATGGTTCAGACTGGAGGTTTCTACCTCTGAGCAGCGAACCCGCCACCAGCACCGGGGCACAGGCCTCATCACACCGGTCGATCAGAAAAGAGGGAAACGGCGAGGAAAGAGTCTGGAGGCGAGGAGACGAGGAGAAGTGGCGAGGCGGCCGTTAGCTACAGAGGAAATGTCACAAACAACAGCCTCGACTGTACACACTGTAAAAACCGGCTGTTCCTCCCCGGGCGTGTGTGTCTACAGACCAGCAGCTGAAAACAGGGCTGATGATTAACACACACACACACACGCACACACACACACACACACACGGAGCGGAGCTCAGGCTGCTCCAGTGAAACTCCAGAAATTCAGCTGAAACGTTCAGACTTTCATCCGTTTCGAGAACGTTTGGTCCTTTAGCTCCGAACCTTCAGTCATTAAGCATCGAGACGCTCTTCAGCCGCCTGCAGCGGCCCCCCGGGGCTTTTCTCAAAGCTATATGGAAGTAAACATTTCTCCCTAATGTTTTAAATTACACAACAGGGTCGTTTTCAAAAGTCTCTGACCTAAAAACAGGCCTGAGAACAGGTGTGATAATTAAAATGGAGAAAAACAGTCAACCGCAAGAAATGACAATAACTTCTAAAACAGCTTTAAAAACTAAAATCACTATAATTTCCGCATAAAGAAAACTTGTGAAAACTGTTTAAAAACAGTCAGAACAGCTAGACGTCTGCTGAAATGTTAAAAGGAGTGAAACTGCTGAGTGAGTCACTGAAACAGCTGAAAACATAAAGAAATGTGTTCTGTCCTGAAGCCGTCACTGAAACTCCACAGAAGTAACGTAACGTCCAGTTTTTATCAAAACCAATCGTGAAACTTTAGCCTCATTTTAGAGGTTCAAAGTGTGGCGGTTCCAGTTCTCTTGATTTGGTGGAAATTGGGGGAAAATGGCCCAGAGAGCCTTTCTTCCGTTTCTTCATGGTTTCACACAGCTCAGCTGTTTTAATCTGTTTCAGTCATTCTATTGTTTTCACCTTTTACACCTTTTTGCAGTTGTTTTTAACCAGTTTACCCTGTGTAAGCCAGTCCAGCTGTTTTAATAATAATAAAGCATTTTCTGGTTCGACTTGTGAGGGTTGCAGCTGTCATTTCATACTGATCACCTGAAGAGGAGGAGGCAGGTGAAAACTGTTTTATAGACTTATTTTATTTAATTTAATTTATCCAGTTGGTCATCTTGACCAAGGAGCGGAGTCTCTTTTGAAGTCTTTTTTTTTTATTTTGTCTTTTCTGAAACAAATGAAAGTTTGTGATCTGAGCCATTATTCAGAGGAGCTGTCATGGAGCCGCTCCACCGCAGACCCGGACCCGGACCGGGACGACACCGGCGCTCGGTCCTCGGCGTGCCGGGCAGGTGACACCAAGCCCCGCCTTCAAACTTCCAGCCCGGCTTCAAACTTCACAAACAAACCGACCGACCGACCGACCGACCCCCCCGCCCGGCGGGGAGCCTCCACCTCCCGCCGCACGGAGGCCCGCCAGCCGCCGCTTCCTCCCCGCCGCGGAGCCACTTAGCCGGGGCTAAATTAGCAGCGGGGCCGTTAATCAGCGAGCCGCACTAACCCGCCGGAGGGGGAGGGGGGGGGAGGGGAGGGGGGGAGTCCGCACCTTGCTCTTCACCTCCACGGCGCTCAGTGAACGGCTGCTCGGCACTCGGTGGTTCTTGTTCATGTTTCGCTAGCAGCGGGACCTCCGCCCGCCGACAGCCGCCCCGCTCCGCCGCTCCGCCGCCGCGTCTCCCGGAGTCTCCACCTCCGCGGAGCGTCCCGGGACTCCGCCGGTCGCCGCTGCCGCTCCGCCTCGGTCAGCCTCGGCCCGGGGAACTGCTGTCCGGTCCGCCCGCTCGGTCCCCGCTCGGTGGGCGCGGACAGGTCGGTCCACCGCTCGGTCTGCCGGTCTGCCGGTCCCCGGTCCCTCGGTGCCCGGCGCTGGGTGCGGGCGGGTCGGTGTTCAGTTGCAGAATGAGCCGCCGCACGTTCACCTCCGAGCCCAGCACACGGACTGTCACAATAAAGCGCAGCCTCGCTTCAAAATAAAAGCCGGGATCACAAACTTTTTTAAATTATTTATTTTCGAACAAAAATACAACAAAATATTCAGCTTGAAACGCAGAATGAAGACAAACTCACATAAGAACACAACAAAATAAAAGATAACCAAGAAAATTCTCTTGTATTGTTTTTGAAAAAGGAGTAGGAAGAAGTCTACACCTTTTTATTCTCTCCACTTTTAGCTGTAAATGTTGTTATTATGTATTTATAGTCACTATTCATCCCATGACATTCATACACTGCTATATGAACATAAAATACACACATGTTCATTTATAAACATCTTCACATGATATGCGTTTATATCAGCACACACACACAGCAGCCTTATTCTGTCTCTAAAATATTCTTGTTTTATCATATCCCTCCATTTCAACATTCAATATTATCAATAATTGTAAATATTAGACAAAATTAACTCAAGTAAAAATAAAATACATTTCTTAAATGATAATTTTTATTTATCAAGGAAATAAACTATTCAAAGCTTCCTGTGAACTAGTATTTGACCCCTGACCCCAGTGACTGGTTAGGTCACCTTCAAACCAAGAATTGTCTATTCCTGCAACTGGAGTCTTCCCTATCTGTGTGGAGACATTTTGGCAGCCCCAGACCATGATGCTGCCACCGCCGTGTCTGACTGTTGGCATGATGGTGTTTTTCTGAAATGCTGTGTTACTCTGACACCAGGTCCCCCGGAGCTAAAGTGGTCCAGAACACGCCTGGAAGGCCGCCTTCTAGACGTGTTCTGGACCACTTTCGCCTTCTGAAGGTGTTCTCCTTACTGTATGTCAAAGAAAAGATGTTGTATTGACGTAATTATTTGACATCCAGAAGACGTCCTCAAAGGAGCCAGAACAAGCCCACTGACCAGAGACACGTCCCACACACGTCTTATCAATGGAGATTTTGCACGTCCAGTTTTGGGGGGATGCTGCTGGGGTCATTGGGGTGGCTCCTAAGGTTCTCCTAAGGTTCACCACTGTTCCATGGTTCTCACCGTGGTTCTCTGGAGTCCTGCAGCTTTACAGTTGGACCCTGTCAGACTGATGGACGTCAGTCACTTCACTCCTTATCTATTGCTGAATCTCTTTGGATGGCAGAACATTTCACATATGTTTGGATGACTTCTTTCCCTAAAAGATTAAATTATCATTTTGAAAGTTCATTTTGACTTCACTTTGGTTTTCTGTGTGTAATATTCAGATTCATCTGATGGTCTAAACATTGAAGTGGGGGAAATATTCTAAAAAGTGAGAGTGTGAGAAGGGGGTGGACACAGGAAGGACCTCCAGATCTTTATGGTGGCTGAAGAGCAGAAGCAGCTTTTCCAGCCAGTTTCCCCTGAAGAGCCGTGAAGCTGTGGCTGAGAGAAGCCTGAGACCCGAGCGAGGCCTGCACTGGCAGAGAGAGTCCACGAAGCGGCTGCACCGTTTCCTCTCACACACTGACATCTCGTGGCTCAGAGCTGCTGTGGAAACATTGAACCGACCCTCTAGATTATCTTTTTTTCTGTTTGAACCGTTTTAACAAATCAATACCTCACACGACTGTTTTTGTTTTTCCTACCGCTGCTGGCTGAGAAACACATTAAAGAGAAGTTCATTTTCCACCATCTCTGGTTTTATTTGGATTCTATCAGTTTATCTTTCCAGGAAACTGAACATTTCTCACCTGCAGGTGATTTAATGCTGTACACGTTCAGCTGACAAGCAATTATTCATCAGTATTATATTTATATTATTTGGTCAATACGTTCTTTTCACAGACAATCAGCAGAGATATGTTTATTTCAGCTTTATTTTATTTTTAGACTCCTGTTTCCACAGTTTACTGAAAACTGTCCGCACAGCATTTTTCACATTCAGCACAATTTTCGAGTTCCAGCTTTAACATATTAACATATTATCACAGTCCTACTAAAACCTAGGGAATTTTCACCTTTCGTTGTCAGTTTCCAAACTTACAAAAATAATAAATAAAAAAATAAATACTGGGGTGAATTGTTGAGGACAAAACTAACAACTCAATACACAATAATGAGTAATAAAAAATAGAAGTTCTGCATGATAAAAGCCAAAAATCTGCAGCATCAACCTTCAGTTTGACTCTACTGACTCTGAGTCCAGAAATCTGATGGGATCGAATCAGGTTACGTCTAGAATCCAGTCTTTCGTGCAGTTCTGTCTCCGACTCGTTCAGATCCCGCCTTTCAGCACGACTCACTGGAGAACTGCGCTGGAGCCTCCGGATCGGGGGTCAGAAGAGACCAACACATGCAAACTCCCCAGGCGTCTCCAGACTACAGCTCCTCGCCGCGGTGAGTCCTCCGGTGGACGGTCAGATGGCTCCCGTGACTGAAGCTCTTCCCACAGACCTGGCAGGCGTACGGCCTCTCGCCCGTGTGGACTCTGAGGTGGTCGGTTAGATTCCCGCTCTGACTGAAGCCCTTGCCGCATACCTGGCAGGCGTACGGCCTCTCGCCGGTGTGGGTCCGCACGTGCTTGGTCAAGTCGCCGCTCTGGCTGAAGCCCTTGCCGCAGGTGGGGCAGCGGTGCGGCCGCTCGCCGCTGTGGGTCCGCATGTGGTTGGTCAGCCTGCCGCTCTGGCTGAAGATCTTCCCGCAGGTCTGGCAGCAGAACGGCTTCTCCCCCGTGTGCACTCGCATGTGGTTGATCAGAACGCCGTTGCGGCTGAAGCTTTTCCCGCAGGTCTCACAGGAGAAGGGCCTCTCGCCGGTGTGGATCCGCATGTGGTTGGTCAGAGTGCCGCTGCCGCCGAAGATCTTCCCGCACGCCCGGCAGGAGTACGGCTTCTCGCCCGTGTGGACCTTCATGTGGTTGGTCAAGGTGCCGCTGCGGCCGAAGCTCTTCCCGCAGGTCTGGCAGGAGTACGGCTTCTCGCCCGAGTGGATTTTCATGTGGTTGGTCAGCGTGCCGCTGCCGCTGAAGCTCTGGCCACAGGTGCGGCAGCAGTACGGCCGCTCGCCCGTGTGGGTCCGGCTGTGGCTGGCCAGAGTGCCGCTGTCGCCGAAGCCTTTTCCGCACGTCTGGCAGGAAAACGGCTTCTCGCCTGTGTGGACCCGCCGGTGCTTCTTCATTTTGTACTCGTGCCTGAAGGACTTTCCGCAGACGTCACACGTTACCGGATGTCTATCTGTGGCTGCCTGACGGGGACTTCCGGCTTCACCGGGTTCCTTGACGTTTGGGCAGTGGCGTTTCCTGTCCAGGTCCAGTCCTGCCTCAGACCTGGACCCTGGCGATAGTCCGTCCTCGCTCTGACCGCCTGAGCCGTTGGGAGTCGGAGCCCCGGCGCCAGACTGCTGCTCCTCCCCCTTCATTTCTGGAGCCGTGAGCTCCTCCGGTTCCTCTTTCACGGGTGAACGATCTTCATTGTGTTCTTCTTTGATTTGAACAATCTGGGTTTCCTCCTCTTCCTCTTTGAATGGAGAAGAGTCTACCGCTTCATGTTCCTCTTTAATCAGAACAGGTTCTGCTTCCTGCTCTTCCTGTTTAACTTGTGAAGACTCAGCTTTGTCCCAGCGCTCTGCGGTCTGTGGACTCTCCTCTGGGTCCTCTGCGGTCTGTGGAGCTTCTGGTTCTTCTGGCTCCAGACTCCACCTCCATCTCTCGCCTTCATCACTGCTGGGCTGAGCGAAGTTCTTCTTTGTTACAAACATGTCGGACATCTGTGGAGGACGAAAACAGCACAAAAAGAATCAACCGTGAAGGAAAGGAAGGAAGGAGAAGTGGAGAATCCTCAGAGAGACTCCTGGCTCTCCATCACGGCTTTCTGCAGGTGAACCTCGTCTCATTTACATTCAGTGAGATTCAAAGCTGAACAGACATTTTTAACCCTACTTGATGTTGTTGTACACACTGTCACATTATTCTGCCTTTGTTTAAATCAAATATTTGTGAGACAAGATGGTGAATTTTCTTCTTCTACACATTATCTGACCTTAGGTTGATCAGGCAGATGAATCTCATCAGTAGAGGACAACATGCAGTTTAATCAGTGCAGAACAGAGGCTTTAAAGGCTGCTGCAGCGTACAGCTGTGCACCGTGTTCAGGCGGCCTCCACCTCTTCTGCATCTTCATGTGGCAGAAAACCGACTCCATCAGGATTCTGTTACCTCCGATACTCCTAACCTGTCTGTACATCCTGGACAGCATCATTAATGAAGTAAATCTGGAGCCAGTCATTTGGCTGCAGTCATATACTATACACACACACACATATACAACATGACAGCTGTCAGTAATCACAGATGAAACGCAGTCTTGCACCCTGATCTCCAGCTCTCCTCCAGGAGCTCAACAGAGAAGTGATGGAGAGGCTGCAGGACTCAGATGGTTTCAGGTTTCCAGCTGATCCCTGCACCACCCCTGTTTCTGGACTTCAGTCTGATTTGTCGCCTGCAGCCGCAGCTGAGTCCGTCTGATCGAGTCTCGTCCTGAAATGAGCTGAATCTTGACTTTACTGACGGAAAGACCGAGAGACGTGAAGTTAGTGGAGGATCTCCTCCTACCTGCTGTGGCTCTGCTCTCCGTCCTTCTTCTTTGTTGGATGAGCTGAGGCTGTGGTGTGGTGCTGCCTCCTGCTGCCCTCTGCTGCCTCCTGCTGGCAGCTGCGCGTCACTGCAGCTCCTCGGAGCCTCACTGCAGCCAGAGGACAATCGTCTTTATCATCTTCATCTTCATCTTCATCTTCATCTTCATCTTCTTCAGCTTTCACCAAATCCACTCACAGCCTTCCTCTTCAGGCAGAAGCTTTCTTTAACACTTTATGTGACTTTCTTAATAACTCATCCGCTCAAATAGAGCCTGCCAGCACATCACACCGTGAGGCAGATTCTTGAATCAACACACACACACACACACACACACACACACACACACACACACACACACCCTCGCGTGTGAAGCAGAAGGTTGAAGCCAAAAATGAATGAATGAATCTGTGAACACGGTGCCAGTTTTACCAAACTCATAAAGTTGTTCACTCAGGATTAAAAAAAACAAAAACAAAACTAACAAAAAAACAAAAACAAAAACAAAAAAAACCTGGGACTTTAGAGGCTCTGTAACATCCTGCTGGTCAGAACATCTTATTTAATTTCTCATACCAGCAGTCCATGTGCTCAGTCTAAAATTAAGACTGTTGATGTGTTTTGTGTTTCTATAGAAAAGAACAGGAGCAGAGTTTGTCAATGAGTTATTGCTCAATATTGGAGTGCCAGGGAAGCTCTTGTTTTTCATTTGTTTCTTTGTTTGTACTGTGAGAATCAATTTTTTTCATTTCTCCAGTGCATTTCAGCCAGTCCCACCCAGGCTGCTAAAGCACTGCGGCAGGAACCGGGAGGATATGATGCTTTTAGACGAAAGCTTTCAACAGGTTCACTGTCTTGGCTCTACCAACAGCTGGCCAGAGGTTCCTGGTCCTCTGAGGAGGAAGCAGGAGTGAAACAATGTCATCCAGTTAGACTATCTTTGCTTTGATGAAATTCTACTTTAGTAACTAAATGTCTACTCTAACTAAAGTGAAAAAAGTCTTTCATTTAAATTTTAGTTTGAGTAAAATGCACAGCTTGATGGAAGTCACTCCTCCTTAAACAAAAAAGGATCAGTCATAAATCCAAACCAATACTTGTGTTTCATCAACTTTTAGTCCACAAAATAATCAAGGCCTTTCAGGAGCTAGAAGGTGCAAACATTGTTCAGATCATCTTGAAACATTTCAAAGAACATCTTAAATCCATTTTAAGTAGCCAACAATGACTCCTGTTTCTGAGCTCTAGTCAGTGTCTCATATGCCACTACAACAGCAAAGTCAGTGTTTCTCACTTTACCTGTCAGATGCTGGGTTGATTATCTGATTGGTGTATTTTCTGTCACAGAGAATAGTCAACACGGGTTCTTCAGAATGTTTTACAGTGTCAAAAGTTATTAAAAAATGTTGTAAATTCGGTGAATTCAGTGAATAGTATTTGTGTGAAGACTTCGTTCATTCATTTTCAACACAGAGTATTTTACAAACAGCATTAACAGTGATGTATTCGGTTTTATGTTGTAAGTCAAGTGTGATCTCGTTTTGTCTCGGGGGCTCTCGCGATAGTAGCCACAGCCGTCAGCGTGGTCACGTGTGTACACAGGAAGTAGCTTTCCCTGCCGTGTCCTCTGCTTTCTGTGGCGGAATGTCCGGTTATTGTAGTAAAACAGTGAGTAACGGGAGAGACGGACTGACGGCGGCCCTGTCGGTTCATGTCGGTGTCTGAAAAACCACCCGGTGAGTGAAGAGAGCCGTCCTACCGGGTGACATGCTAACAGTTAGCCACCTGTTCGTGCTCGTGGTGCTCAGTGAACCCGAAGCGAGCTTCTGATTTCAGCACCATGGACAGCGACTTCACACAGCGTGGCCCCCTCACAGAGCGTCATGTCGCCGTGAAAACAGCGTTCCCTCTGCTGTTTGCCATTTCATTCAGGCACAACATGTGGTGTTTCCCTCCTCTGGCCCCTTGCTGATGGTGTTTCCCCTCACCAGGTGTGATCATGTAAGAGTAATCCTCCGTGCAGCACTGACTGGACTGTGGGGCTGCTGTACAGCCTGATTACTGAGCGCTGGAAGCAGCTGTTTAGCTTTGATACATACATACGTATGAGTGAACATGGGTCTGTGCTGAGGCTGTCTTTCCAACAGTGCCATTCATTCTAACCTTGTCTTATGGAATCCTTCATGAGGTCGTTAGAGCACTTCTAACTCTTGTTGTTCTGTTTCAGGGATGCTGTGTGATTCATAATCACGTCACAGACTTCTCTCTCCGTTTTCACCCTCAGACCTCCAACAGCAGCAGGTTGGTGATGGAGAGGATGTTTTTTCTGAGCAGCAGCTCTGGAAGCCACAAGAAGACCAGTCTGAACCAGGAGGAACCAGAACCTCAACAGGTTAAAGAGGAAGAACCAGAACCTCAACAGGTTAAAGAGGAAGAACCAGAACCAGAACCTCAACAGGTTAAAGAGGAAGAACCAGAACCAGAACCTCAACAGGTTAAAGAGGAAGAAACAGAACCTCAACAAGTTAAAGAAGAAAAGGAGGAAGTGGAACATATTGAGGGGAACCAGAACCTCAGCAGAATAACGATGGTGAGGAGACCAGTGATAAAAGTGGACAGAGTAACTCAGATCCAGAGGACGAAGCGGCTGGTCTGGACGATCCCGCCACTCCGGTGAGACACAGACGTAAAAGATGCCGTAACAGTTCAGGAAACGCTGACCGTATAGTTTACGATGCATCTGAGACTGATGAGGGAAGGTACTATTGTGACATCTGTCATAAACATTTGAGTTACAGTAGTAGTTTCAAAACACACATGAGAATTCACACAGGCGAGAAGCCGTATCCTTGTGACACCTGTGGGAAACGGTTCAAAGACAACAGCAGTATGACGAAGCACAAGCGGGTCCACACAGGCGAGAAGCTGTATTCCTGCACGACGTGTGGGAAACCGTTCAGTGACGGCAGCGTTCTGTCTCGACACGCGCAGATTCACACAGACGAGAAGCCACACTCTTGTAAGACGTGCGGCAAAAAGTTCAGTCAGCGGGGCGATTTGACGGCCCACATGCGGCTTCACTCGGGCCAGATGCAGAATTCCTGTGAAAAGTGTGGGAAGTGTTTCAGCCGCAGCGGCAACTTGACGGTCCACATGAGGAGTCACACAGGCGAGAAGCCGTTTTCCTGCTCGCTGTGTGGGAAAGGGTTCTTTCGGGGTAGCCATTTGACCGTCCACATGAGGGTACACTCGGGTGAGAAGCCGTATTCCTGTAAGGCGTGTGGGAAATGTTTCAGTCGCAAAGGTGTCTTGACTATCCACCTGAGGTCTCACACAGGTGAGAAGCCGTATCCGTGTGAGCTGTGTGGGAAGAGTTTCTGCCGCAGTGCTTATCTGGCCATCCACACGAAGAGAACACACCGGTGAGTACCACCTGGGACCGGGCCGCCACATTCACTCGCTTCAGGTTATTCCAACTGTGGGTGGAGGAAGCTGAGTTTTCTCAGAACCGTCATGGAGGTTGAAGAACAACAACAACAACAAAAAAGCTACACAGAAATCCTGTTCATCCATTCATAAAACTGTAAATTAAGATGGACCAAAAACACAAAGCCTACCTCTTTTAGTCCTTCTCCATCAAGGTTTTCGTCTATTTTTAAAATCATCAATAAAATCTTATCTGTGTTTCTCAATGTCCGTTTGGTTTGTTGCTTCAACGGGAGGAAGAGTCGACATGGAAGGATCAGCCTTCAGCCACCACGAGCTCCTTCTCCCTGTGGGAACGTTTGTGACACCTGCTTAAAACCCAAAAGAGGAGGATCTGAGGCCCTGTTTTCACACACACACACACACACGCACACACACACACACACACCGTATTGCCAAAGTATCTGCTCAGTTTTCCAAATCATTGACTTCAGTTGTTCGAGGTTCTTCCATGGCCACATGGCCGATACTATGAAGCTTCACTTTCTGTAATGGAGGTAACCTCAGTTAACCCTGGATACCAGCATATAGAGAAGGAATCTCGAATGTACCCTGCTGAAGCTGAGTGGAGGCTGAAGAAAATCCTTCCAGGTGGGACTATGCTTCATGAGCTTTATGCACCTCCTCAGCTAAGTGCAGCTCCTTTATTTCCTGGGAAAACAGACTCATCCAGGTGTGTCTGGCTTCACCACCGACTATGATGGTAGAGGGGGAACAGAGGATGCTATACACCTCCATGAAACCTCGTCACATCGAGAACAACAGGACAGTTACTTCAGGCTTTTTCACATTGGTTTCGGTGTTTAATACCGCCATCCCAGCCTCCCTCACTCCATCAGGGACCACCCAGTGGGTGGTCTATCTCTTTGACTATGTGTGGGTGCCATCCACTGTCGTGGATTTTTATTTAAAAAGTATCCTAGGCCAGTCACGGTGCAAAAAAACCCACAAACATATTTCCGGGAAAATCTCAAAATCTTCAAGTATATCCACTCTTGGTTCTTGAAGTCTTCAATCGTAGTTCTCCTCGGAACAATCAGGCAGAGTCAAAGTCAGAATGCAAAAAGAGGACTTTATTTCCAAAATCCCCGGCAGTCAGGCAGACCAAAAAGAACCGACGCCCCGATCGCTCTCCGCTCCATCTATTTATACTATTTTTTGGGAGTTCGTTGCATCTCAATTGACTCTTCGTCAAGACACAATTGCTCTAAACCATTCGTTGCTTCTCAATTGACCCCCCCCCCCCCCCCCCCCCCCCCCCCCCCACCCCCCCCCAACCCCCTACAAAGGTCAATGCCCGTTACCCCTTGGGAGGCCCTATCTGCCTCCATCAAGTCTCCATCAAGTCTCCATCCATCCTTCCCAAATGCCAGGTGTTGTGCAACAACTCACATAGTGTCACATTCCTTGTCCAATGAGCCTCATTTGCACAAGAGGAAGACAGAGAGGCAAACGACCTGTAGTCTTAGCTTTAGAAAGAACAGACTGTCCAGATGCCAAGAGGCTGCTATAAAAATGAAAAATGGCAGGCAGGCAAACCTGAAAGAATACATTGTTTTTTCCACACATGAGTACACACACTACCAAAAACATGCATAATATGAATAATACTAAATAACATGAGATAATGAATACTAGATAAACATAATATGAAGAATACAATATAATTATTCAACACCACACATAGTCAAAGCAGGGCCACACCTGTCCTTAGCACCAGTTCTCCACAGGGAAGTGAGTCCGTCACATCTGCACCCTCATCCACCCAAACAACTCCATCGTCGAGCTGTGGACAACACAGCTGAGGTGGGACTCGTCCCTCGTCCTGGGGGGGAGATGGCTTTATGTGCTGTTTTAACTCTTTGGCTCTATTATAGACCTAGTGGCACCACTAAAATCCAGCCATGTCTGCAGAAAGCAGTCATCTCCCTGGTTAAATGACAACATCCCGAGCACGAAACGATTGTGTTGCAAAAAACTGAGCGCCTCTGGAAATCCAGGAAGCCCGAGGTTCACAGACTACATCTCAGGGATTTAATGTCCTCCTTAAATAAAACCATTAAGGAGGCAAGATCCAAATACTTTGCTGCACTGATAGCATCAAATAAGAAAAATCCCAAAGTGTTATTTGACAGCAACAGGCCGATATCTAAACTCCCCATTTTATCCGAAATGTTAGAAAAGGTGGTGGAGAAACAGCTCACATCGCACAACCTCTTCAACACGTCAGACTTTCGTAAACACCGCTCTACAGAGACTGCTCTACTGAAGGTGTCCAGCGACCTCCTGACGTCTGCCGACTCGGGGAGATGCACAGTGCTGGTCCCGGTGGACCTGTCCTCAAGGTAAGTTTATTTTGAAAATAACCGCAATAGCGTTTCCAGCGAAAATTCGCTCGCCGCTCGAGTTGAAATAATTTAACTTTTCAAGCGAATTCGCTTGGTGACGTGCTAGGACAGCCTATCAGCATGGAGGTCGTCACAACGCAGGACAAGCAGGGCTCCGACCACGCAAAGCAGTTGTTGCCGCACTTTTTGAGAGAGTCCAAAGATGGAGGAGAGGCTGATTGTTGCCGTGACTGCTCACTCGCCTCCGGAGAGCAGCGTGCATCCAGAAGTGATGCCGGCGCCTCGCCCGCAGCCGAAGCTGACTTCTCCACGCCAAATACAGAGCAGCAGTGGTGGTAGTCGGAGCCATGTTGGACAGTGAAATGATTGGCCGGCTTGGAGTGACGTGATGCTGTGGCGAGTGTTTTTCGCATATTGGTACCAGCGATAAAATTCGAGCGTCTAGTGCAGCATGATTTCATTTGTTGCATGAATGAATTCACATTCACCGCTTGGTGGAAACACTGCGTAAAGCAACACCTCGACCTTTGACCCGGTTGACCACCAGATCCTGATAAACAGTCTGCAGGACCTGATTGGACTGTCAGGTCCAGAGCTCCAGTGGTTCTCCTCATATCTGGCTGGTAGGAGCTTCAGTGTGTCAGCCAACCACATTGTGCCAACCTGCAGTGTGGTGTGCCTCAGGGCTCAGTTCTGGAACCCCTCCTGTTCTTACTGCCTCTGCTTCCTCTGGGTCAGATAACTGCTCGTCTTCCAGTATGTCCAAAACTCAGCCGCCAGGCTGTTGACCAGCATGAACAGGTGGCTCCACATCACACCTGTGTTAAAATCTCTCCACTGGCTCCCTGCTGTGTTCCCTGTTCAGTTTAAAATCCTGGTGCTGGCCTTTCGAGCCCTACATGGCCAGGCTCCCATGTACGTCACAGAGTTAATCAAGCCTTACAGCGAGGCTTAAAGTCTGAGGTCCTCTGAGCAGAACCTGCTGAGAGTCTCCTGGATTCGCTTTAAAACTAGGGGTGACCACAGGTTCATATCTACTGCACCTCGCCTTTGGAACGAACTTCCTCTGGACCTGCTCCCTGGACTCAGTGGATGCTTTCAAAAAACATTGAAAAACATACGTGTTAAAAAGCATTCTAGACCTACTGACACAGAGTTGTCTTGGCTGTACTATGTACTGTCTATATGATTTCTTATCCGTCTGATCCTGTACTGTGCAATGCTTATACGATCTCTTATCTTATGTGTTATGCTCTGCTTATATGATCTTTTATCTTTAAATCTCTGATCTTTATATGATTCCCTGCCACTGTGAAGCACTTTGTAATGGCTGATCTGTAAAAAGTAAACAAATGAATTTTACTTTACTTCACTTAGATGAGTCTGCGTACAGGGAAAAGGAGGATATCATCGTGCAGCGATCACAACCTGGTCTTCAACGCCTCAAAAACACAAGAAGTATTACCACCTTCAAAAGGAACAGGTCTGAGTGGTGAGGGTCTCCAGCTTCTTGTTCCTGGACCTGTTACTGAGGGATGACCGAAAACCAACTTCACAGCTCTGATCAGTCACGGCCTGAGCTATGGACGTTTTGGATGGATGTTTTACTTTTCATATACAGCAGAGTCCAAGTTTTGGATAGAACTTTGTTTTCATAAACTACTTATTGTCCTCATTAACAGCAATAAAATCACATTTTATTTCTCTTGTTTAATCAGATTTTTCATAGACATAATATATTGGATATTATGTCTGTATATCATGTTCATATCGATGATTATGTCTGTAAGATATTTTTTCTCTCTGACTGGCCCTCTGTAGTCTCGTGATATGTTCTGCTCGGCTCACCTTGCGGTTATGTCGGCCCCAGTTCGGTTAATGTCGGCACCAATCGGCACACTTTTGGGTGACGTCATCTCACGTTCGGGTGATGTCGGGTTGCCCTTTGTGCAACGTTGTCTCGCCATTCGGATGATGTCGGCTACCTGAGTGTGATGTCGGCTTCGGCTAAAATCGGTTCACCATTCGGCTGATATCGGCTCACCTTTCGGTGAATGTCGGGTCACTGCTTCGGGGGATGTCGGCTCACGTTCGGGTGATGTCGCTTAACTATTCGGTTGAAGTCGGCTCACGTTCGGCTGATGTCGTCTCAAGTTCGGCTGATGTCGGCTCACGTTCGGCTGATGTCGGCTCGAGTTCGGCTGATGTCGGCTCGAGTTCGGCTGATGTCGGCTCACGTTCGGCTGATGTCGGCTCGAGTTCGGCTGATGTCGGCTCACGTTCGGCTGATGTCGTCTCAAGTTCGGCTGATGTCGGCTCACGTTGTGCTGATGTCGGCTCGCGTTCGGCTGATGTCGGCTCACGTTCGGCTAATCTCGCCCCACGTTCGGCTAATGTCGGCTCACGTTCGGCTGATGTCGGCTCCATGGCTTTTCTTTTGTGGAAGGCCTTTGTGCGGTAAAACATAAAGTACCGGCAGGAGCAGCTCTGCGTCGGATCGCCGGCATCCTGGTGGATGTGCATCGGACTCTGAGCAATGCTGAACTCGATGGTGAGTAGTCAGACTCATCGCATGCGTGCTTGGCAAAACATTTAATTAGTCTGGTACCTTTCCAACCAAAAGAGCCATTTTTGTCCGTGAAACGCAGCACAACACGGCTTATAAGCCTTTATATCTGCTTCTGTTTTATAGCCAATGAGTCGTTTATGCACCGGGCACATCCGAGTTATAACCCGCAGAGATTACACGGATGTATCAGTTGTTTCAGCATTCCCATCAGCCACAGCAGCAGTTAGCATGTTAGCAGAGAGTAGTTCACCTGTCACCGCGGTTTGTTACATAACTTTAATACCGCCTGGTTAACTTACAGAGGGAAGCTCTACATTATTTACCTGCAGAAAAAGGCAAACGGGTGTTTTAAGGTGACCAATATTGAAACGTTTTCATGATTTAGATTTCACATTTGCCATCTCAAACTATGAAACAAAAGTTAGAAAAATTATCTGCTGTCAAAAATGTTGTTTTTTATTGTCTTTTTATTGTCATTTCTGTAATTTTCATACAGCCCAGTAAAACATGAAGACCTGCAAATAGTCCATTTTTCTTGGTGTGAGTGTCAAGTATAAATACAAGAAAAAAATTAAAACTTTCACAATGAAATCTGCATTTTGGTAAATGGTAAATTTTGAGGGAGTCTTATGTTAATAACCTGATTTTTTTTTTAAATAAAGTGTGAAGCACAGTGTTTTTAACCTGGGATGACACCTTATTCATCGGTGTAATAAACAAACATTTTAATTAAGATGAGTCTGAACAGGAGAGTGTGGTAAACCTGGTCAGCTTGTCTCTCTGAGTGAATCCACAGGCTCCAGCTGAATGTTGTGTAGCCGTTATATACACACGCTTCACAGAAACACACCCACAACAAGTATCCTAGTGTAAAAACCACTCAGAGTCTTCTGTTCCCAGTGTTCTGTGTTCACACTAACCCAGCTTCCAGAGGGCCGTCACTGTTTTGATATGCTGTTCAGGACTGTTAGATCAACCAACCTCTTCTTGTTTTTGTTTTTCCATTTTTATTAGTTTTGTTGTGCGATCCTGTGTGTTAAACTCCAGTGTAGAGACATTGCACGAGTAGAATATCGGCCCCAGTCCTCTGCTGTGTGTGTGTGTCTGTGTGTGTGTGTGCGTTCTTGTATTTCTATCCTTGTCGGGGCCAAATGTCCCCACAAGGATAGCAAAACGTGGAACGACGTGCCTTGTGGGGACCTTTTTCCAGTCCTAAGTAGGAGAAACAGTGTTTTCTTGACCATGTTGTTGTTACTGAAAAAAGTAAAAGTGCAAAAACATTTCTTTAGGGTTAGGCTTTGTTGTGGTGTGGGTTAGGGTTAGGGTAAGGGTCAGGGTTAGGGGCTAGACATGAATGGGAGTCAATGGACGGTCCCCACAAGGATAGAAATACAAGACTGTGTGTGTGTGTGTGTGTGTGTGTGTGTGTGTGTGTGTGTGTGTGTGTGTGTGTGTGTGTGTGTCAGCCTGGTCAGGACCTGGAGAGGCTGCTTGATTGTCATTTCTTTTCTTTTCCACTCCATCATGTAAAATTGCTCTCGTCAAAACATTTCCGTTACTCTTGTCGGTGATGTGAATAGCGCCCCTCTAGTGGTGAGCGGTGGAGCTGCAGGCGCGTTCTGCTGTTAGCAGACCTGTGGCTCCATTTTAGACACTCAATTCAAATGAAATTGTGTTTTAAGTTCGATACCGAGAAGTGTAAAAATGACCTATTGGGTGGCCGTTAGATGAACACAGGCCTTTAAAACTGTCAGGAATTGTTCAATATTTTTGTATTTTTGTTTGCTTTCGTTGAAAGCCTGAAACTAGGAGCACTCAGGTTTTTTTTTTTACAGTCTTTAACCCATCATGGCCCATTTCAGCTCAGAACTCCGGCCGTCTTGCTCCATTTTCTACCGCGTGCGGCTGTGTTTTAGTTGTAAAAGTACGTTTTTAGCGTCTTCCTCTACTTCCCCACGTGTTGGCTGCTTTCCTGCCTTCTCCTTCTGTTGCCTTGCGGGTTGTCAGCAGGGGACGCTCTGGACGAGCGGTCAGTCCGTCACACTGCTGAACGTTCCGGTGTGTTTGTGGGTCGTACCTGGAGAGAACATGCAGACTCAATGCAGGAAAAAACCCTCGAGCACAGACTGGATTGAACTTTAAAGCTAGGGTAGACGATGTTGTTCAAAAGCACTTCTTGTCATACTGAGTGAAATGCTCCCTGCCCCCTGGGGGAAGTCAATACATTATGTGGACGGAAAAAAGTGTGGAAAAAATCTGACCACTGTAGCGGCCACAGGACAGTAAAAACTCCGACCAATCGTAAGGCGCGGACCGCTCTTAAGAAACCAATCAAATCCCTTCGCCGTTCTGCCAGCCCCCTGCGCGTTCATTTCAATGGCGTGCACTGGTCCTGGTTCAGAGCGGCCGCTCTTGGCGCTCGCAGCTCGCGTGAAAAATAGAAGGAAGCGGAGCGGCGCGCTGCGCTCCTATGCGCGTTGTGTGCGGCAGTCAGAAAGGTTAATAACATTGGAGGCGATCACAAACTGTGCGCGCAGCGCTTCCGCATCCAGGGCGTTCGCTCCCAACGGGAGCTCCTCCAATGGGGTGGGAGCTGGGCGGAGCCTTGGGAGATGCTACATTCATGCTACATGCTAGTTTTCCAAGATTGCTGACCCGAGCTTTAACCTTTAGTCAGTAATGAAACGGTGGTGGAGACGCATTCTTCATCTGTTTAAATTATTCACTCATTTTTTAAGTACTACTTTTTTCCAACTGCATGTATTCCTGCGAGGACCACACGTTTTCCCGCAGTCAGACTGAAATCTGCGTAACGTTGAAAAGAAAGGGATTCATGAGCTAAAGACAAGGAGACGCAGCAGCAACAGAACAGCTGAGATAGCAGACAGCTCTTTTAACGGTGAGCTAATCCTTATGTAGGGGCTCAGTTACATCGTGGGCACTGTGGATACAGGCTAATGCTAATGCTAATGCCATCAGGAGGACAGCCAATGAAGAGTACATGCTAATGCTAGCAGCAGCACAGGAGGAGCAGTGAGGAACTGAAAAACTTGTATGGAGGACGTCCTCCTGGAACATTAGTTGTTGTAATAAACCTTGGAGAGCGTTGTCGCGCTGGCTCCTGCTGCGACGTCGTTCCCTCTCGCTCTTCATGTCAGTCTGTGGTTTATCATGTCAGTTGATCTGTGCTTCTTCAGATTTATCACCAAGAGGCATCGTCACGCCAAACACCCTGACCTGCCCTCGGTAAACCGGTGCTTCTGACGGTCGGTGCTGATTTGAGGTTGACGCTCGTGGCGGACATGTTTGATTCCCCCCGTGTGACCGAACCCTGCTGGCGGTTCTCATCACACCATGTTAGGAGTGTGTCCCACAGTCACAATAGAAAGCTGTCTCTTGTCTGTGTCCCTCCAGACCTCCAGCACAACAACACAACAGGAAATCTGGAAGCACGAGAGGAACTCCAGTCTGGACCCTTAGATTAGAGGAACTCAAGCTTCAGAGATGACAGAGGAACCCCGCTGGTCTCAGATAAAGGAGGAACTGGAGGAAGCAGAAATGATTCGAATCAAAGAGGAGCAGGAGGAGCTGGAGCTCTTACCCACCGAAGGAGAACAGGATGGACTCCGGATCGTACAGATCAAAGAGGAACCGGAGGAACCGGATTTCACGCTAAAATCAGAGGATCTGCACGTTAAAGAGGAACAGTTTCAAGAAGAACCGCCACAGATAAAAGAGGAACCAGAAGAATCAGCAGGGATAAAAGAGGAGGAGGAGGACAGAGAGCAGCTGGTTCTGAAGCAGGAGACGGACATCGTCCTGGTAACTGTGTCTGAAGACGGGGATCCCAGTGAACCAGAACCAGAACCAGAACCAGAACCAGAACCAGGCACCCAGCAGGCCTGCTCCAGTCTCGACCCCAAAGGAACCTGTAAAAAATCAAGATCCACTGCAGACAGAGAGCTGACAGCAGACAGGAAGTACAGGACCCGATGGGAGAAATGGCCGCCGGCGGGGAGCAGCTGTGACCCTGACACAGGTCAGGGGTCGTACTCCTGCCAGACCTGTGGCAAGCATTTCCGTCACAGCGGGCATCTGAACACCCACATGAGAATCCACACGGGGGAGAAGCCGTACTCCTGCGAGACTTGCCGTAAACAGTTCAGCGACCGGAGCGTTCTGATGCGGCACATGAGGATCCACACGGGCGAGAAGCCGTACTCCTGCGACGCCTGCGGGAAACATTTCAGCCACAGCGGTCATCTGACGACGCACCGCAGGATCCACACCGGGGAGAAGCCGTACGCCTGTGAAACCTGCGGCAAGCAGTTCAGCCACAGCAGTCACCTGACCATCCACATGCGGGTTCACACCGGCGAGAAGCCGTACTCCTGCGAGACCTGCAGCAAGCATTTCAGCAACAGCAGCGGGCTGGCCAAGCACATGAGGACCCACACGGGCGAGAGGCCGTACACGTGCGACACATGCGGGAAGGATTTCAGTCACAGCGGCCATCTGACCACCCACATGAGGTTCCACACCAGCGAGAAGCCGTACTCCTGCCAGACCTGCGGGAAGCATTTCACCGACAGCAGTGGTCTGACCAGGCACACGAGGACTCACACGGGCGAGAAGCCGTACTCCTGCGAGGTGTGTGGGAGGAGCTTCAGCCAGAACTGCGTGCTGATCACCCACCGGAGGACCCACACCGAGCAGAAGCTGCACTCCTGTGAGGTCTGTGGCCAGAGCTTCAGCCAGGTCCACATCCTCATCAGCCACATGCGCTTCCACACCTGCCAGCGGCAGCATCCCTGCCCGACCTGCGGCAAGCGCTTCTGCGACCGCAGCGCTCTGACCCGCCACATGAGGATCCACACCGACAAGAAGCCGTACTCCTGCCACGTCTGCGGCAAGAGTTACCGCCAGAGCGGCAACCTCATCATTCACATGAGGATCCACACGGGGGAGAAGCCGTACTCCTGCGACGTGTGCGGGAAGAGCTTCAGCTGCAGCGGATACCTGAGCGCCCACATGAGGACCCACTCGGCTGACAGGCCGCCGCCGCCCAGCGGCTCTGAGCTCGGCATCGCCTTCACGCCGGTGCTGGAGTGAAGACCAGTCCGGCCGCCTTCTCCGGTGTTTATGAAGTGGCAGGACCAGGCTGAACTGGGCAGGACCGGGCAGAACCGGGCAGGACTAGGAAGGACCGGGCAGGACCGGGCAGGACCGGGCAGAACCGGGCAGGACCGGGCAGGACCGGGCAGGACCGGGCAGGACCGGGCAGGACCAGGCAGGACCGGGCGGGACCGGGCTGAAAAAGGCAGAACGGACCTTTGATCCTGAAAGCTGCCGCAGTGGAGGATAACGCTCCTCATCCTTGATCTCTTTGGATTTTAACATCATGGATGAACTTTACTTTGAATGTTTGGGATTGTATTAATCTTATCACTCTTGTTTTTACTGGAGCTCTTTTTGTTTAAGAAGAGTTGATATTTATATGCACACACTGTTGATGTGTTTTATGTTTCTCTCTTGCCTGGTTGTCCAGGATGTTTTACCTTCGGGTGTGGCCTGCAGGGCGGAACACATGATTGAAACCTGGAGCTTTCATTCGGACTGCAGCTTCGCTGACCTGCTGCTCTGAACCACAGAACAGAGCTAGAGGTGCAGCAATATGAACACTTTGACACTTATGGCCGATAACCGATATTTACTGATATCAATATTGGTACAAAAACAAGTCTCTGTGATGACTTTGTAGACTAAAACCATGTCAATGCTGAATATAAAAAGATCAGTTTCTTTATTTTCCAAAACTTCAAATATAAAACAAATGTAATTAAATAACAGTTTCAGACTAACTTTAAAACTTGTGTGATGTTACTCCATGAAAGTTCAGTTTAAGCTGAAAAGTTTTTAATCCTAAATCACAAATCAAAATATCTTGACAAGGTTTTATGACTTCATTCAGTGTCATATCAGAACATGTCCTGACGACGTTCTCACTGATCAAACTTACTGACTGATGTTTTGAGGAAGAAACCAGAAAAAGCACTGGTGTGACAGTTTTTCTTTTGCAAAGGTCAAACCACTTCAGCTCATGTCAGCTCACATCTATAAAACTGATCAACCGTTGCTGAAGTACAGCCTGTCTTCTCACTTTCACCAACTTATAGCAGCTGTAACCCGACACAACGGGAACTGGATGAAGTTATTATTGGCTGTTCATGTCAGCCCAGCTGTACTTATCGGACCGATACTAATACGTTTCAATTAAAAAGTCGGACTGAGGTTGGCTGACCAGACGCTCCTCGATCCGTCTGGAAAACCAGAGGAGACGGAGCTTCAGCAGTCGTGGCTCCACTCTGTGGAACAGTTAGCCCCTCTTGGTGCGGTCTGCAGACGGCCTCTCGACTGAACACCCACCGGTTCACCAGTTCACCTGTTCACCAGTTCACCTGTTCACCAGTTCACCTGTTCACCAGTTCACCTGTTCACACGTTCACCTGTTCACACGTTCACCAGTTCACCCTGGCCCTCAGCTGAGCGGAGCCTCCACAGGATCCTGCATTTTTTCTTTTCTTTTACATTGTGTTACTCCTCTGATCCGTTTCACTGTTTTTTCTCGTATGCAAAATATATATATGTTATTTTTTTGTACTGTGAAGCACTTTGTCTGGCAATCAACCTTTTTACATGTGCTATCTAAATAAAATCGACATTGACTGAAAATGGCTGATTCCGAAATCAACACCATAATGTTGTGCATCTCTACACTGTATTAAAGGAACAGTGGGATTCATGGAATGTGTGTTTAAGCTCATCGTGGAGTCCCGCCTGGTTCTGTGTACGAACCAAACTCTTCACTGTAGACTCACTTCCTGTGGGGAATATCTGGATGTACAGCCTCTGTCAAACAAAAACTTGACAGAGCTTCAGTTTTGGAAATGTTTACTTTTAGCTGACCTGTGGTGGAGCCGGTTTGTTTTCTGCTCTTATTTTCTCCTTTTCTTGTCCCCTGGCGCTGGGTTTGCAACAGTCATGAACTAAGGAGCTTTTCTGTCCTGCAGAATTAAAGTGTGGTTCTGCCGAGAAGTGTCTTTAAATATAGCTCCTCTTTTGTGCTTGATAGTTTTCTTGACACTTATTAAACACTGAGTGGCTGAGTCACTGGACAGACGGGCTTCAGAAGCTGCAGTGCGCCAGGCGCTGGTCAGGAGACGCTGTGATATACTCCACGGTTTACTTGGCGGGATATGAAATGTCTTTATGTAGGCTGACTCTTGTCACTTTGACCTGCAGAACAGCTGAATGAATACTGGAAAATGAACAATGTTCCAAATGAAAACCGTGTCAGGAATGTTTTGTGAGCTACCGAAGCTGCAGCTGCAGTTACTGGCTGCTCACCGGACGAGGCAGACGTCCTCCACCTCTGTTCTCCACCTCCGTGTCCGAGCTTTGACTGGATCCTTAATGTCTCTCTGTATTTGAGCGAGCTGTGAAGGACTCATGCTGCGACCGGTGCTCCATATTCACTGGAATAAGCTGCAGTGGGCCGCAGGCTGTGAGTGCAGGGTGTTTTTTAGCGTGGTGATTTGTTGTTCTTCATCAGGGAGAGGGAACAGTTCCTCTGGTTCTGTGTTCAGAAACTGCAGCTGTCCAGACACCGATGCGATACTCGCAGTGCCAGCCTTCAGTTCTGATAGTCTGACGTCAGGTTGAACGTGAAAAACAGTCAAAAGTAACGGTGACAGAGAGGAATCAGCCCAGGCAGGATCTGTCCAACACTGTACGCTCGATGTGGGCCTTATTAAATAAACACTGTCTTAATGTCTGGCTGATGAAGCTGGCCACGCTTTAATTCCGTTTTCAAACGTCTTACAGGGAACATATCTGTCCAGAAACAGGAACCACAGACCTGGACAACTGGATCACCGCACACAAACTTACCAATGAAACACAAAGTACGATAAAAGGCAAAAATAAGTTAGTGAGCAATGAACAATGTACACAATGTAGTGTTTAATACAAAACACACAATTACACATAGTTTTATGAGAATAAGCTAACAGCAGAGTCTGTCTCTTAATTAGACTCACAATAGACTTGAACATATATTTTCATTTATTAATCTCAGTCAGGCTAGGGCTGTGTGATTAATCGATTTTAAATGAAAGTCGGATTTATCATAGTCAAGACGATGTTAAAAGCTCTTAAAACTGATTTTCCTCTCGCATGCCTCTGGGCTGAGCGCCTCTCGGTAGTGATGGGTAAATGAGGCCTCGTGAACCACTGTCTTTATGTTCTGAAGCCACTAGATGTCGCTCTTTGTTTTACAAGAGGCTGAAGGACTGGCGATGGAGTGTGCTTTCAAATATTTCTTGAACAGACAGCACCATCTAGTGGCTTCAGAAAGTAAAGACAGTGTTCATGAGGCCTCGTCTGCCCGTCGCTACCTCCAGGCTGCTGTAGTTCCCCCCCCCCCCCCCCCCCCCCCCCCCCCAAGAAGCTGCTGCTCCCATGTTTGCTCAAGAAGACTGTAGATGTTGTCACGCTACTAAACCCGAGGAGGATTTCTTTCAGTTGGATTTCATTCACAATGTCAAAATTTGTTTGCTTTTTTCCTTAAAAAATAAAGATAAAATACTTGAAATTATTTATTTTATTGTTTTTAGTCGTTTTAACAAAAATCTAAATCAAGTTTCCAGAGAAAAAAAATCAGGGTTTTTTTTTTTTCTTTTTTTTTTTTTTGGGTCCAAAATCGTCCAGCCCTAAGTCAGGTTAGTCTCTCTGATTCCAAGGTAAAAGATTTTTTTTGCCTAATTTAAGTTTTCTTTTCTTTAATCTGTTTTCAGAAAATATTGAACAGATTTTTTTTTAACCGATTGTAAAGGGAAAGGGATGAGGATTAGCACCTCCAAATCCGAGGCCATGGTCCTCGACCGGAGGAAGGTGGCTTGCCCCCTCCAGGTTGGTGGAGAGACCCTAGCCCAAGTGGAGGAGTTCAAGTATCTTGGGGTCTTGTTCACGAGTGGGGGACGGATGGAGCGTGAGATTGACAGGCGGATCGGTGCAGCGGCTGCAGTGATGCGGTCGTTGTATCGGTCCGTCGTGGTGAAGAAGGAGCTGAGCCGAAAGGCGAAGCTCTCGATTTACCGATCAATCTACGTTCCCACCCTCACCTATGGTCATGAGCTTTGGGTCATGACCGAAAGGACAAGATCCCGGATACAAGCGGCCGAAATGAGCTTCCTCCGTAGGGTGGCTGGGCGCTCCCTTAGAGATAGGGTGAGGAGCTCAGTCACCAGGGAGGAGCTCGGAGTAGAGCCGCTACTCCTCCACATCGAGAGGAACCAGCTGAGGTGGCCCGGACATCTGTTTAGGATGCCTCCTGGACGCCTCCCTAGGGAGGTGTTCCGGGCATGTCCCACTGGGAGGAGACCCCGGGGAAGACCCAGGACACGCTGGAGAGACTATGTCTCTCGGCTGGCCTGGGAACGCCTCGGGATCCTCCCAGAGGAGCTGGAGGAAGTGTCTGGGGACAGGGAAGTCTGGGCATCCCTGCTGAGACTGCTGCCCCCGCGACCCGGCCCCGGATAAGCGGTAGAAAATGGATGGATGGATGGATGGATGGATGTAAAGGGAAAATGAGATGGATTTAGTTCAGATTAAAGTGCTTCTGCCTCAGGTAAATGTTTTCATGATGTCTCTAAATGTGTGTGGCAGTTACTCCGTCACCCGTACAGAACAGGAGCAGTGGTTTTCTTACACTTTCAATTTCTGTGACTTGTTGAGGATTTTTTGATGTTGAGGCCGGGATTTTGTATTATTTTTAGATCATTTCTTTGTTGTTACAGTGCTTCTTTGCATTAAATCTCATTCCATTAGAAAGATGGACTGTTGCTCTCCCACTTGGGGCACTGCTCCTCTCCATTGCACTGTAGAGAAGGAGTCGATCGATATTCGAACCTCGGATCCTGGAGGAACAATGCGTTGTTTTTTTTTTCCTGGTCACGGATCACTGGACCAGCTCTAGACCCTCCATAGGGGCTCGAGGGCTCGTGGGAGTTCGCCCGACCAGTCCACATGTGTTTTGTGGATTTGGAGGAGGCGTTCGACCGCGTCCCTCATGGTGCCTTGTGGGGGGTGCTTCGGGAGTACAGAGTCCGGGGCCCCTTGTTAAGGGCCGTCCGGTCTCTGTAGAACCAAAGCAGGAGTCTGGTTCACATGCCGGCAGTAATTCGGACCTGGTCTCAGTGCATGTTGGACTCTGGCAGGGCTGCCCTTTGTCACCAGCCCTAAGAAGAGTCAACACTGACTGGAAAGAAAATTTATATTTCTGTTGCACATCCCACAAATGCTCCTTCCTTACAGATATGGCAGGACTGACAAGGGAAATAATCTGTCTGCAGAAGATTTGATGAAGCTTTGTGTTCCTGTTGAAAGCCTTTGTTTTGTGTGTTTCTCCAGAACTCCCAGGCCAACATGTCCTTCAGGAAGAGGATGTTCTCACTGCCCAGCAGCTCTGGAGACAAGTCCAGTCTGGACCAGGAGGAGCCACAGTCTCCACAGATTAAAGAGGAACTGGTGGAACCACAGTCTCCCCACATGAAACAGGAGCAAGAGGAACTCGAGTGTCCACAGGTTAAAGTGGAACAGGAAGATCTGGACGCTCCTCAGACCGATGGGGTTCAGGAGGATCTGGAAGCTCCTGAGATTAAAGAGGAACGGTCAGAAACCCCGGACCTCAAAGAGGAAGCAGACCCTTGGCAGACTGCCGCCTACACGTGTGAGGAGACAAAGCCGGAGACTGAGATCTTCCTGGTGACGGTGACCGACGGGGAAAGTGACCACAGTGAAGCCGACGGCGAGCTCCTCCACCCAGACTCCTCCACTGGCGCTCCCGATTCAGGCTCCAGTAGAAACACAGAGATGACGCTGAGCGGCAGCTTCGACTTCACCCTGAATCACGGGCGTCTCAGCGTCTGTAACGCCGACACAGCTAAACCACTGAAGAACCGTCACAGGAGGATGGAGCCTGACCGAATCAACTCGGAGCAGAAGCCGGTCTCCTGTAAGATCTGTGAGAAACATTTCAGCCACAGCAGCAGCCTGACCAAGCACATGAGAATCCACACAGGCGAGAAGCCGTATTCCTGTGAGATCTGTGGGAAAGACTTCAGTGACTGCAGCAGTTTGGCCAAGCACGTCAGGATCCACACAGGTGAGAAGCCGTACACATGCGACACATGCGGGAAGACCTTCAGGCACAGCGACCGCCTGACGGCTCACATCCGGACTCACACGGGCCAGAGGCCGTACCGCTGCGAAACGTGCGGCAAGAGTTTCCGAGACATCGGAACTCTGACCCGACACATCAGAATCCACACAGGCGAGCGGCCGTATTCCTGCGAGATCTGTGGGAAAATGTTCCGGCAGAACGGAAACTTGACGGCACACATTAAAACGCACACGGGCCAGGGGCTGTATCCATGCGAGACGTGCGAGAAGAGCTTCTGTAACCGCAGCGCGCTGACCAGGCACCTGAGGATTCACACAGGCGAGAAGCTGTACCCGTGTGAGATCTGTGGGAAGAGCTTCTGCTACAGCAGCACTTTGACGCGGCACATGAGGATCCACACAGACGAGAGGCTGTTCTCCTGTGAGACGTGCGGCAAGAGCTTCAGCCAGAGCGGCCACCTGACGTCACACATGAGGATCCACGCAGGCGAGAAGCCGTACTCCTGCGTTCCGTGCGGGAAGAGTTTCAGTCAGAGCGGCCATCTGACCAGCCACATCCGGACTCACACGGGGGAGAAGCCGTACTCCTGTGAGACGTGCGGGAAGAGCTTCAGGAGCAGTGGCCATTTGAACGTCCATGTGAGGACTCACGCAGGTGAAGGCTAGTTTTCTTTTACAGTTTGACTTTTCTTCCTTGAGTTTTCCCACAGAGTGAAGCCTCCATCCTGCTGAAACAGCTCGGGATAATTTTGTTCATGTTGGTTCTGAATTCAGTGCTGCTGTTTTCATCTGAATGTGACATTCCTGACCTGAATATATCATCAATGGCCCTGTATGAATACATGGAAATAAACAGAAAATATATATGAGACTGTTTTGAAGGCTGTTTTACTTCCTAATGTTTACCTGTTTCTTACATCAAGATGGAAAATCCTGTAAAAACAGGGTGTTTGTGCCTCCAGCGGGACAGAGGGAGATGCTGGTGTGAGTGACGCACATCAGGCCTGGATGTTTGGTATAGTCCTGTTCACTTCAAGATGTCGCTCCATCGCAGTGTTCCACCTCTGCAGCTGTGTCCGGAGCGTCAAGACGACCATGAACGCATCGCAAAGAGGAACCTCAGAGTGACGGAACAGATTTGAATTTCTGAAGAGGACTTCCTTTTCTCCTCAACCATTTGGATTTAGTGCAGTCGCGATCCTACGTGCTGTTGAAGTGACTATACTGTGGAAATCTGAGTTTCAGATGATAGAATCAGTGTAAAGGAATAACAGCTGATCAGGAAGTAGTTTATTTCTTCTGTTATCAGCAGAGAGACACTGAATAATGATGCTAATGAAGTAGATTAAAACATTCCTGCTAAAACCAGTAGTTTTAATAGATACTACATGGATTTTTCACAGAGGCTGTGTGTTAACTCAAATTACAGACTGAAGAAGTTACTGCATATTTAATTTGTCCAAAAGAAACAATTAACTTGTTTTTGTTCCCAAAATATCAGTGATATTCAATTACATGATTTTTGTAATAAATGAGTTCTCAGTCATGTAAGTATCTTTATAGTTAGAGAAATTAGAGTTCCAAGAAAAACAGGATAATGCAAATGAATCGTCTTGTTTCAGTCCTGACGGGCCAGACTGAGAGCAGTTCAAAACCCCCTATGATTAGAAAAAGAACAAAGGTCGTTACGTCGCCCGGTATGGCGCAGCCGGGGCCCCACCCTGGAGCCAGGCCTGGGGTTGGGGCTCGTAAGCGAGCGCCTGGTGGCCGGGTCTTTGCCCACGGGGCCCGGCCGGGCTCAGCCCGAAGGGACGACGTGGGCCTGACCTCCGGTGGGCTCACCACCCACCGAGGGAACCGTAGGGGCCGGGTGCAATGTGGATTGGGTGGCAGCCGACGGCAGGGTGCCCGGCGACCCGATCCCCGGACACAGAGACTGGCTCTAGGGACATGGAATGTCACCTCGTTGGCGGGGAAGGAGCCTGAGCTTGTGAGGGAGGTTGAGAGGTACCGGCTAGATATAGTCGGGCTCACCTCCACACATAGCCTGGGCTCTGGAACCCAACCTCTCGAGAAGGGCTGGACTCTCCACTTCTCTGGCGTTGCCCGCGGTGAGAGGCGGCGGGCTGGTGTGGGTTTGCTTATAGCCCCACAGCTCAGCCGCCATGTGTTGGAGTTCACCCCAGTGAACGAGAGGGTTGCATCCCTGCGCCTTCGGGTCGGGGATAGGTGCCTCACTGTTGTCTCGGCTTACGGGCCGAACAGCAGTGCAGAGTACCCGGCCTTCTTGGAGTCCCTGGGAGGGGTGCTGGACAGTGCTCCGACTGGGGACTCCATTGTTCTACTGGGGGACTTCAACGCCCACGTGGGCAGCGACAGTGAGACCTGGAAGGGGGTGATTGGATCGCACGGCCTCCCCGATCTGAACCCGAGTGGTGTTCTGTTATTGGACTTCTGTGCTAGTCACAGTTTGTCCATAACGAACACCATGTTCGAGCACAGGGGTGTCCATAAGTGCACTTGGCACCAGGACACCCTAGGTCGGAGGTCGATGATCGACTTTATTGTCGTGTCATCTGACCTCCGGCCGCGTGTTTTGGACACTCGGGTGAAGAGAGGGGCAGAGCTGTCGACCGATCACCACCTGGTGGTGAGTTGGATTCGCTGGCGGAGGAGGAAGCCGGACAGACTTGGCAGACCCAAACGTGTTGTGAGGGTCTGCTGGGAACGTCTGGCGGAACCCTCTGTCAGCATGGCTTTCAAATCCCACCTCCGGGAGAGCTTCTCTCATGTCCCGAGGGAGGCTGGGGACATTGAGTCCGAGTGGACCATGTTCTCCACCTCCATTGTCGAAGCAGCTGCTCGGAGCTGTGGTCGTAAGGTCTCCGGTGCCTGTCGTGGCGGCAACCCCCGAACCCGGTGGTGGACACCGGAACTAAGGGCTGCCGTCAAGCTGAAGAAGGAGTCCTATCGAGCCTTGCTGGCTCATGGGACTCCCGAAGCAGCTGACGGGTACCGGCAGGCCAAGCGAACTGCAGCCCGAGCAGTTGTGGAGGCAAAAACTCGGGTCTGGGAGGAGTTCGGGGAGGCCATGGAGGAGGACTATCGGTCGGCCTCGAAGAAATTCTGGCAAACCGTCCGGCGCCTCAGGAGGGGAAAGCAGGTCTCCGCCAACACTGTTTACAGTGGAGGTGGGGAGCTGCTGACCTCAACTGGGGATATTGTTGGACGGTGGAAGGAATACTTTGAGGACCTCCTCAATCCCGTCGCCACGTCTTCCGTGGAGGAAGCAGAGGCTGAGGTCTCAGAGGTGGACTCGTCCATCACCCAAGCTGAAGTCACTGAGGTGGTTGGCAAGCTCCTCGGTGGCAAGGCACCGGGGGTGGACGAGATTCAGCCTGAGTACCTTAAGTCTCTGGATGTGCAGGGACTGTCTTGGTTGACACGTCTCTGCAACATCGCGTGGCGGTCGGGGACGGTGCCTCTGGACTGGCAGACCGGGGTGGTGGTCCCCCTGTTTAAAAAGGGGGACCGGAGGGTGTGCTCCAACTATAGGGGGATTACACTCCTCAGCCTCCCCGGGAAAGTCTATTCCAGGGTACTGGAGAGGAGGATCCGACCGATAGTCGAACATCGGATCCAGGAGGAACAATGCGGTTTTCGTCCTGGTCGTGGAACAGTGGACCAGCTCTATACCCTCCATAGGGTGCTCGAGGGTTCGTGGGAGTTTGCCCAACCAGTCCACATGTGTTTTGTGGATTTGGAGAAGGCATTCGACCGTGTCCCTCGTGGTGTCTTGTGGGGGGTGCTCCGGGAATACGGAGTCCGGGGCCCCTTGTTAAGGGCCGTCCGGTCTTTGTATGACCGGAGTAGGAGTCTGGTCCGCATTGCCGGCAGTAAGTCGGACCTGTTCCCGGTGCATGTTGGACTCCGGCAGGGCTGCCCTTTGTCACTGGTTCTGTTCATAATCTTCATGGACAGAATTTCTAGGTGCAGCCAGGGCCAGAGGGGGTCCGGTTCGGGAACCACAGGATTTCATCTCTGCTTTTTGCAGATGATGTTGTCCTGTTGGCTTCATCGAACCCGGACCTACAGCATGCACTGGGGCGGTTCGCAGCCGAGTGTGAAGCGGCCGGGATGAGGATCAGCACCTCCAAATCCGAGGCCATGGTCCTCGACCGGAGGAAGGTGGCTTGCCCCCTCCAGGTTGGTGGAGAGACCCTAGCCCAAGTGGAGGAGTTCAAGTATCTTGGGGTCTTGTTCACGAGTGGGGGACGGATGGAGCATGAGATTGACAGGCGGATCAGTGCAGCGGCTGCAGTGATGCAGTCGTTGTATCGGTCCGTCGTGGTGAAGAAGGAGCTGAGCCGAAAGGCGAAGCTCTCGATTTACCGGTCAATCTACGTTCCCACCCTCACCTATGGTCATGAGCTTTGGGTCATGACCGAAAGGACAAGATCCCGGATACAAGCGGCCGAAATGAGCTTCCTCCGTAGGGTGGCTGGGCGCTCCCTTAGAGATAGGGTGAGGAGCTCAGTCACCAGGGAGGAGCTCGGAGTAGAGCCGCTACTCCTCCACATCGAGAGGAACCAGCTGAGGTGGCTCGGACATCTGCTTAGGATGCCTCCTGGACGCCTCCCTAGGGAGGTGTTCCGGGCATGTCCCACTGGGAGGAGACCCCGGGGAAGACCCAGGACACGCTGGAGAGACTATGTCTCTCGGCTGGCCTGGGAACGCCTTGGGATCCTCCCAGAGGAGCTGGAGGAAGTGTCTGGGGACAGGGAAGTCTGGGCATCCCTGCTGAGACTGCTGCCCCCGCGACCCGGCCCCGGATAAGCGGTAGAAAATGGATGGATGGATGGATGGATGTTTCAGTCCGATTAAACTGCCTTTGTTAGGAGAAACTCCAGAATGTGTCCTTTTCAGCAACTCTTCAGCTGAAAGCTGAGTTCACACACTGCTGTTTCTAAAACTTCACACTCACATGACAGACTTTCCTCCATTCATACTGGAATGGGTTCCTCACTTTTCTTTTTCAGACATCTTCTCAGCATTCAGTCACCGCTCCATTTTCCTCAGATGGAAGCTTCAGTGGAATCTCACTGTAAATCCACAGGTGAACACTCTCCACCTGAGGCCCACCTCAGGTCCAGTCCTCCAGGTGCCTTTATGGAGCTACAGTCAGTCCTGGTGAAAGACTGAACGTGTTTTTCCACTTGGAAATAACAGACATCTTTTTAGTAAAGTCCTGTGTCTGTCAAAGCAAACTCGGGCTCATAATTGATGCTCAACTGCACAGATGTAGACCTCAATGGAAAAGTAGACTCCGACTAAGATTTTTTTTCCAGATTCTGTACAAATTATTCCTATTTAAAACCATATAAAAACTTGAAATATTGAAAACAATTAACATTTTCATTTTTTAACAATGTTTGAACACAAGAACATGATGTTAGAGTTAAACCCCTAAAATTAAAAGTCCACAACAACAATAATTCTGAAGTTGCAAGTGACAAAAAAAAAAGAAAAAAATCAGCTAAATTGAAGGGGAATATAATTCCTTTTTATTCTTTTTGTTATGCTTGATGACCTGCTTTCAAAAACCAGTTCATAGTGAATATTAACGCTTCACAAAATATGATGATGTGTTCATATTGAAAATAAATCATTTTTATAAAAGTTTTTCATGGAAAAAAACATTATGGCATCGTGCAAAAACTTATCAGTTGGAAAAAAAAGGTTTTTGAGTTAAAACATATTTGGTCGGATGAATACAGACAAACAAATAAATAAACAAACCGACGACCGATAACCTAAACGCGACACCGGAAGTGAAGGACGCAGTGAACCGGAAGTTCTTTCATTTTAGCTGGAGAAGGGATTGTTTGCTTGTTTTGCCCCATGGTGTCGGTGCGGGCAGCAGAAACCTGGGAATTGTTTTCTGTGCCCGCCGCGGACCGCAGATCTGCCGGAGAGGCGCTGAGCGCGAGGCCGGGCCGCTGCTAGCGGGCGGGTTGTTTCCCCCGGACGGGCTGCGGTGTCACACTCTCCCGAGCTAACGGAGCGTTAGCTCCAGCTGAACTTTGACAGTGTCGGGCTCGTCGGTCGCATCCGCACGAAGGAAGGTAATGTGAAGTTCCCTCTTTAATCCGACGTTGGACGTCCAGCACGTGGACTTTATTGTGTGTCCGACTCGTGTCCCGGTTCAGCTGGCTACCGCCAGCGCGGCCAGCAGCCGTAAATCTGATACTAGCCATGAGAAAAAAACACAAACAAATGCGCCAATCCGGGATAAGTGTAGTTTTCCGTGTCTGCCTGCAGTCAGTCGGTCGGTATGTAGAAACAAACACATAATGAATCGCCGTGTTGCGTATCAACGGGATGTTATCCTTTATCTTTTGTTTTGTGTGATTGTCCGTGTTTAGCTTTGCAGCTAGGCGCTAGCCTCTCGGTGTCAGGCAGGCTGTCCGCCACTGAGGTTCACATCAGGCCGTGTTGACTCCTGTCACTACAGATGCTCAGTCTGTGTTGTCAGTAACATATTGTGGATTACCGGAGCTTTGCTTTACTGTGATAAACGCTGTCCATCGCCTCCACGCGCCCCGTGTCCTCAGTGGACCTTGTGACTGAGTGTTGATAAGAATAATCATCAATATGCTGCGAAACCCCTTTTTCAGATTACTGCTGTAGTTTGAAAAACACCCCGCTACATGCTGAAGACATGCACGTGTGACATTTATTAACCTGTATTAAGCTAAATCTAGACTGTGGGATTTAATGTTGCCCAATGCGACAAGCTTGTACCAACCTCTGCTTTAATTTTATTTACGTTTACATTTTATTTTGAAAAACCATTAACAACACAGACCTTTTAAGGCACTTTCAGTGAAAAAAAACATCAAATGTTCCCCTTCAGCAAATATATGTGAAGATGGAAAAGAAAGCCTTCCTTTTAACAGCAAGAACCCTGCAGAACCAGACTCAGAGGAGACTTCCTGCAGTTCTTTTTGGAGGTTAGAGAACAGAAAGAGAGAAAAGGATATGATGGAGACAGAGAGAAACACGCAACGGTTTGTCATGAATCTACTTGCTTCAGCGTTGATGGAGACTCAGACCAGGAACCTTCAGTTCTGCCGTCAGACACTCTGCAGAAAGATACAGAGAGAATGCTATTAACATGTAATAGAGAAACATTCCTGTACAGAGTGAGGCTGGAGAGGAGCTCAGTGTCGGTCCTCCAGCAGTGTAAACCTACAGCAGCTTGACTAGAGAATGTTCCGGAGTGTCTGAAGCAGCTCTAACTGAGCGTCACTGAACAGAACGGTCTCCAGTCCAACCTTGACAGTACAGACTGTGTCAGGCGTGGGGTTCGTTGGTTTCTTTGAGCAACTGGCAGATTAACGCCTCACTGGAGCTGCTTTTTGACATGTTGGGCTGCAGCACACACACTTTTCTCTGTGGACCAGATGTCCAGCATGGTGGACATGATCCTCAGTGACAGCATGTGACAACACCGTTAGCTCCTCGCTCACGAGCTGTTGGACTGCTGGAGTTTGTTGCCTTCCTGCAGGGTGATTAAAGCCTTTCTCCAGGACGGGCTGCAGTGTTTATGGAACGGGGATGAAACGCTGCTGTGCTGTAGCGAAGTTCTCTGCTTTGCTCGTCTCCAGGAGCCTCCTCGGCTCAGGCCTGAGGCTTCTTTGGCTTTTGTTCTGCAGTTTCCTGAGTTCTTCCATTGTGCAGTCGTCCTCCACCAGAGCTGGACGGCGGCCTCCGGCTGCTCCCACAGCCGCGCTCCAGTCTGAAACTCAGCCCGGTTGACCAGAGTGCGACCGGTGTGACCCCGGCTAAAGAGGCTCTGAGAGACCGAGCGGGGTCAAGGTTCATGTGGTCTGTTTTGCATGGAGGTCCTGAGTGTATGATCTGTCCCCCCTCCCCCCAGCAGCTCGTCAGTCGGAGCAGAGGACGTCAGCAGGAGGGATTCTTGAGTCCCTCACCCCGTCGGTCCCTGAGATGACGTCCCAGCAGCCCCAGCTGCCCGGCGCTGTCATTCCCCCCCAGCTGGCCCAGAACTCTTCCGCCCCCCAGGCCCGGCCTCACATTCTGGACTCCAGTCAGAGCAGGGCCAACGCCAGGCCCCCAGAACACAGAGCGGCGGCGGCGGCGGGGCGGCCGGGCTGCTCCGGCGGGGAGGCGGCCGGCAGGAACCTCCCGGCGGCGGCGGCGGCCAGACGCGACGGGGCGCTGGAGCCGTGGCCCGAGGAGGCGGTGGACGGCTCCCACGGACTGTACTCGCTGCACCGCATGTTCGACATCGTGGGGGCCCAGCTGACGCACCGCGACGTCCGGGTGCTGTCCTTCCTGTTCGTCGACGTCATCGACGAGTACGAGCGCGGCGGCATCCGAAGTGGGCGGGACTTCCTGCTGGCTCTGGAGCGCCAGGGCCGCTGCGACGAGACCAACTTCAGACACGTCCTGCAGCTGCTGAGGATCATCACCCGCCACGACCTCCTGCCCTACGTCACGCTCAAGAAGCGTCAGGCAGGTGAGTGAAGCGCCGCGTCACGCCTCGACGTGGTTTCAGCAGCGTCCGGCGCTCTACAGCCGTCCCTGTTGTCTCAGTGTGTCCAGACCCTGTGGACAAGTACCTGGAAGAGACGTCGGTGCGCTACATTTCCCCCAGAGGAGCAGCGCAGAGCGAGGACGCCGCCCCCCACAGACCCACCGGTGGGTGTTGCTCTCTCTCACTCCCCTCTTCATTCCCTCGCCCCGGTCTGAACACCATCAGGTCCTCCAGACTCCTGTCGGGCTCTGATCAGGACTGGAATTAAAAGCCTGATCTGCTCTTCCAGGTCCGCAGCCAGTCATCTGCTGCTCCCCGTCAGGACCTCACGTTGGGCCCCCCCGGACGAAGCCGGCCCCCCCTGCGCCCAGCCGCAAGCGGAAGAGGAGCCACTCGTCGGCCGACTGCAGAGAGAAGCAAACATGTGGTAAAAAAAACCAAACAGAAAACACGACAGCAGTAAATTCAGTCGAAGTTGTTCTGAGAACCGAGCTGAACGTTTAGAACCGGATCTGGATCCAGACTGCAGCAGGTTTGCAGTCCTCACAGCGGGGTTTAGTCAGAGGTCAGAGGGTTGTGGTGACACATGTAGGCATCAAAGCACAGAGACTGCCAGAGGTCAAAGTTGAAGTGTGATGAAAGGGGAGGTTTAAAAATTGAGGAATCCAGCGAAGTGAAGCTGCTGTCCTGCTCAAGATCATCTGTTCCTGAACTGGGATCCAAACTTTGAGCGTCAGTTTAGTCTTCATTGCAGACCACATCCTGGAATCTAAACGTCCAGACGAACCCGATTTCCGCTGAAACAACGTGACTGGATGTCAGAGTTTCATTCAGTGTGTGTTTCAGTGAGTCCTGCTGGAGCAGTCTGGATCCTGGAGCGGTGCGACTCCAGCTCCAGGCAGTGTGTGCAGTGTGCGCGTCGGGCCACCAGAGGGTGCTGTGGCCGCAGTGTGTGTAGTTGCGTGGCAGCAGAGAGTGAGCCGGGCTGCCTGTGTCTTGCAGATATCCGCCTCCGGGTGCGAGCCGAGTACTGCCAGCACGAGTCGGCCCTGCAGGGCAACGTCTTCTCCAACAAGCAGGAGGCGGTGGAGCGCCAGTTCGAGCGCTTCAACCAGGCCAACACCATCCTGAAGTCCCGGGACCTGGGCTCCATCATCTGCGACATCAAGTTCTCGGAGCTGACCTACCTGGACGCCTTCTGGAGGGACTACATCAACGGCTCGCTGCTGGAGGCGCTGAAGGGCGTCTTCATCACGGATTCCCTGAAGCAGGCGGTGGGCCACGAGGCCATCAAGCTGCTGGTCAACGTGGACGAGGAGGACTACCAGGCGGGGCGGCGCAAGCTGCTGCGCAACCTGGTGACGGGCGGCGGCGGCGGTGGCGGCAAGGACTCCCCGTCTTAGAACCCTCCCCCCTCCCGCAGGGGGCCGTTTCAGGTGCCTGTCAGAAACAAAGGAAACCTCCACCCCCCCTCCCACTTCCCCCCCCAGCGCAGCACTCTCGGGAACCCGGGCGGCGGCGTCCGCCCCCACCTGCTCCCAACGCCACGCCCACCCTCGCCACGGGCAGGGCCACGCCCACTCCTGACACTCCTCTGCAGAACAGGAAGCCTATGCCCCCCCCCCCCCCCCCCCCGTGTGGGCGCTCTGAGGTTTTCAGGTACTTTTGCACATGGATGGATTGATTTGATTCCCAGAGTTCTGCTTGCCCCTGTGTCCCGCCGCCTGCGCTCCTGGACGTGGCCGCAGGGGGAACGGGACGCGAGCCCGAAGCGACGCAACGCCAGGATCTGCAACGCCCCGCCATGAATGGAAGGACCCTCATTCGACCCCCCCGCCCCCCCCGAGTCAGCGGCCCCGTCCAGACTGCGGCGGTTCTCTGGCAGGGCTCCGGTCTGTGTCGGAGGTCAGGCGTTGGCTGCGCGACCCCGGAGCAGACCTGGGGTCGGCTCTGCTCCGGGACTGACCGACTCCACTTCATGCATTTCCCCCGCCGTTTGCCAAAATTTCCAAAAAGCAAATTTTACCTCAGATTTGAAATGGCGCCGCCTGTGTGTGTGTGTGTGTGTGGAGTTCTCCTTCGGTCCGGCCGGCGGCGAGCCGAGACTCTCCAGCTGGCGTCTCGTGTTTTTACAACATGTGTTCTTCCGTGTCGGAGAAGAAGAAGAAGAGAAATGTTTCCAGTTTGTGTTCATCATGTGAAACATTTACGCAGTTTCCTCCTAAAAAAGTTCTAAAGATGTCAAAAACGCAGGCCTCAGTCTGAAGGTCAAAGGTCAAAGTGTTCACCTGGTCTCCTTCAGCGTTGAATCAGAGTTTTCACTGCTGAAGTTGTGTCAACATTCAGGGAGTTTTTCCTTCTTTTGTTCTGTAAATGAAGACACAGTGTAGGACTGTAGGTGGTCCCCCCCCCCCCCCCCCCCCCCCCCCAGCAGACTGGACAGCTCCTCCTCTCAGGTTTGTGATCTTTCTCCTGGATTCCCTCCGAGTGCTGCTCTTCCTCCGGGTTCGTCCCGTTGGAAGAACGGGAAACGCTCACCGAGCTGAAGACCGTTCAGGGTCTCGTCTCGCTCTCAGAGCTGATTTTAGTGCTTCACTCAATATTTTCTGAGGGGTTTTGACGTTTTAGCATCCAGTGAAGTATTTCCAGAGTTTTTAATTGATCGAGCTATAAACAGTTTAAAGGTCGTGGACTATATTTCCCTCACCATCGAAGCCCTCTCAGCACATTCACGTCACTCTTACTGGTTTTTGGGAACATTGAACATTGAAAACCCCTTTTTATCATTTGGATTTGAATCATTTCATCTTTTTTTTTTTTAATGCTTATTTTCTATTTTAAATTTGAAGTTGGAAGCATAAACTGCCTGAATGTGAGATGAACACGGACTGGCGGGCGTCGGGCGGTTTCTCACCAATCAGAAGGCGTGAGTGGACATCGGGTCACTGTGAAGGACGAGCCTCCTCTCCTGTAAAGGTTGCAGAGTTAGTATCTATTATATAGGTTGGTGTATGTTATGTTGATTGTATGTTATCATAGTTGTTAAAAGCAGCTTTCCCGCAGAACTTGCATGTAAACCTGTTCCTCTGGACTCACAGTGCTGCCATCTGTAAATAACTCCTGGATGTCGGGTTTTCTTACTTCAGTTTTTTGCATTTCTTGGAGCGAAGCGACAAATAGGACTGTTAATAAATTAATCGGATGGGTTTTGTCGATGTTCTGATCCTAATGAGCCTTTTTTAAATAAACATCACATGGCACAGTGTCCGTGTCCCAGAGGACGTCCGGGGCGGAGCCTCGTCCGCAGCGTCCGTCCTTCTGTCTTCCGTCTCCAAGCTGCAGCTCGTCGGCTCTTCTTCATTCGTTCACTGCAGGTTTTCTCAAAATATGTGGAAATAAGCATCTGGGACATGAATTAACTCAAACAGGAAGTCCAGTCAGCTGAACTTTACATCACCTCACCGAAGGGAGCAAGAAAATGGTTCATGGCACAAAAAGACACTGAAAAATGACAAAGGTGGAAAGGATTCACATGATATCAAAGTAAAATCTGTCATTTCATGAATGAATGAATGAATGAATGAAACTAACAGGCTGTGAAAGCTACAGTCACACTTTTTAAACATTTATCAGAGGTCTCTGACCTTTAGGACAGAAATGACGCCCCGCCAAAATAAAAGTCAACATTTGAGCTTTCAGTCAACTTCGACCTTTAGTTTGTAAAAACCAAACCGTGTGTGTGTGTGTGTGTGTGTGTGTGTGAATCACAGGTTCACTTTGAAGTCCAGTTGAATTGATGAAAATGATTAGAATCTGATAACACTGCTTCTTTTCACACGATGGGGAAAAAAAGTGGTTTAAAAGAACAGTACCAGAAACGTTTTATTGTAGAAATGCGATAATAATCAATCTCCTGATCAGTGAACACATGCAGAAAGTGTACAGGTGAGAACATGAAGGTAGGTCTCAAATACAAGAGTGAACCTCAGACTCTTTCAGCCTTTCTGTTGAAACTACTTGCTTTAAATTCTGTGTATCAGTCTTTAACAGATAACACACCAATCCCTCCAAACCTCTAAAGAAATCTTAGAAACTGAAAGAATAAGTTCACTTTTGCCTCAAACCCTCAAAAACTCGATAGTGAAAAGTGTAGGGGGACCAGGACAGAACCCTGTGGCACACCTTAAAGGTGCATTAAGGAGTTTGCACGTTTAATGCGAAACAGCGCCCCCTGCAGGCCTTGGGCGTAATGCAGCTTAGTGAAAAACTCGTGCCTGTGGCTCCCGCGCACGGAAGAGGGGAACTCCTTCCTCGCTCGTTTAGTAGCGCTCGAGTAAGATTTAAGTTTCTTTTCCCTGGTGGAGTCTGTGTGGAGCTGTGGCAGTGCTAGAAGCCAGTCTGTTCTTACTTTCTGGAAGATCCTGCTCAGTTGTTGCTCACTAAGCATCTGGCGGAGTAATGGCGGACAAAACGAAACCTAACTAAATCAGGCCAGCTGGAGCGTGCATTACCTCATTCCTTTCAAATTCTCCCCAAAAAAATTCTGGAGCCGGACCGGCACTGCAACTTTCAAGTGACAGTTTAGCGCTGTTAGAGGTTCTTGTAATGAATATGTCAGGGCACATTGTACACATCATTAAAAATGTGTAACATATTTATGGTGGAAAATAAGTATTTTTAAGGTTGAAAAACTCCTTAATGCACCTTTAAAGCCACTTCAGTCAGTATTTGGAGAATAAGTCAAATAGTTTCTACTTCTCTTTTGAAGTGGGCTGATTTTTGAAGTGTTTTTTATTCAGGATTTTATTATTCTTTATTTAATAGATATGAAAACTCAATACCCCCATATATCCTTTAGTTTTTTTTCTGAAGTTAGCAAGTGTCTGAAATTCTGGAGTTTTGGTCATTTATAAGTCAGGTCCTTTATTTTTTTAAAAGAAATGTCCTTAAAAAATGTTCTTATTAGCCATCGCCGTAACACGGAGTGTAACGGCGAAGGGTATTGTTCTCTCAGTTTCTTCTGATTATTCTTTGTCCCACGAGAATGCATTTTTCACCCCCTGAACATAGCTGAATGTGGGGTTTTTTTGGTATCTATGCGACCGGCCCGGCGAAAAGTTCGATAAAATGTATACCTCCACAGTGACAGATCAACACTGGCTCAACAGCGCCACCTACAGTCAGACCCCTATGGCCCACAGAGTGGGCATATTTTGACGTAGGAACACAAAACTCACAGCAGTGACAGAGCATGAGGGGACAAACAGAAAACTCTCTTGGCCAAAATCTGTGGGACCAACAGGAAGGCGGCCATCTTGGATACAAAATTCGCCGCCATTTCGCTTTTCATTTTTCAAATGAACTGAACTCTTCCTTTCTTCCAAATGAGCCCAAACTCAGCACACTGCATCTGGACACATTGACTTTCAATAATCAGCCAGCTTTTTTTGATACGTCGCTCGGTCTCCTCACAGCACGCCGTCGAAAAACGCCTTCATTTCCTGTTATTTGGACAGCCCCTCAGGAGCTCAGGCATTGTCCCAGAACACTCAGACTACAGTCAGTTATGTGCCATAACAGTCCTCATGTAATGCATCATAAAGTTTAATACAACTCCACTCTATAGCGCCCCCTACCATAGACCTAAAACTTTAACATTCTGCCACAGTAACCAAACTGTGCAGTAAAATTCTATGCCTGAAGACAAGCAAAAAATTAGATTACCATTTTGATGCATTTATGACCGTTGGCCAGCGGGGGGCGCAAAGACCCCCCGAAAAATACATAAACATTTCTTTAAAGCACATACTTTGTCCGACTGTCTTGAAATTTTGATCAATTATACACAACATGATGCTGATTATATTGATGTAGGAATGACTGTGATAGATGCTACAGCGCCACCTACAGGAGCACACAGACAGACATGATAGATTATGACTCTATAAATTCATGTGATTTTGTGCATGATTGACTGACAACAAATAAAGTCAGTGGTAATGTTTTGGAGGCCGCAGTGTGTGGTGTTAATGTCAATTTAGCGAGCGCGAGACGTCAACGGCAGTAGCAGGGAGTGAAGCACTAACGGCGATGGCTTTAATTGTGATTATCTTCTTCAGTTTCGACAGTAGACATATTGTGTAAATATCTGAACGAGGCTCTTCTCTATTCAACATTGATACGATTTTATTGAGCATAAGTCATTAATAAATAACTATACGACACTGAAAAATGTGCATAAATAAATACAGAGTGGATGAAATAATTAAAAACAATAATTGAATTTTCCCGCCAACAGACTGTTAAAATCTGGAAGCATGTCAAAGACAAGGTTCAGAACGTGGACTCCGCTTTGGTTTTCTAGCCGGTGGAATGCAGAAGTCAACCAGACAAATGGGAGCAATCATAGAGTTGATGGAGAAACAGCAGAGGAAAGTTCAGCAGCGAGGGGGACAGAGCTGTGCTCCTCTTTGCATTGTCTCTCCCAGATAAGTTAAACTGGCTGGTTCAGTGTTTGTCCTCCTGAGAGCGACTGCAGCATCAGCCGGTCTCATCAGAAAGCAGTGGTCTGTGTTGACCGGCTTTAGCGGCCCCGGCATCACGCAGTCCGTTGGGTTCTCCAGAGGTGGGTTCTCACACTCGGGTCGGTGTTCCAGTCCTTTGTCCTGGCCGTGGGGTTGGCTCTTTGTTTGAAGCCATGTCCTCATATGATAATCTGAATCTGTGTGATCCATTATCTGCCCTGTCGCCTCATAATCTGCCCCATAGCCTGATAATCTGCCCCGTTCCTCCATAATCTGCCCCGCGTCCTCCTGCTCTGCAGGGCGTTCGTCAAACGTCTTTATTTCATACCTTCACACTTCTGCTTTTGCCTCCTTCCATTTCTCCATCAGACCTCCTTTCTGCAGTCTCACTCCTCCACCCCATCCCCCACTCCCCTGCCTCACCCCCACCTCCTCACCCCCCTCCCTCCTGCCCCCCCACCCCCCCACCCCCTGCGGTCTCTCCTGTTCTCTTGCCCCTGCTGCTACTGAATCATTCAGCTCCACACCAGGCACTGCGTACAGTGAGGCCTGTGGGTCTGCAGGAGGCGCTAGCAACTCAGATCCAGTGTCCACCCCACCACCGCCCCCCCCCCCCCCCCCCCCACCCCGCCCCCCACCCAACACACACACACCCCACACCCCCCCCCTCCACCACCCAGTACTGCGGAAGAGGCCTCTTGTCGCCCCTGCAGTCTGCGAGGCCTCTCTCCTCCCTCCTCCCCCCGCCCCCCCTCCCTGTCTCTGGTCTGGTCTTCTGTTCCCAGTCTGGGTCCTGAACCCTGATCCAGACCAGCTCTGGACCTCATGTGAGTCCAGATCAGTCGCTCAGAGACCCTCCACCCCTCAGTCACGGCTCAGGTGGAGGGTCAGCGAGGAGGAACTGCTCCAAGGAGCTCACACTGTTAAATCCACGGTCTGTGTGTGTGTGTGTGTGTGTGTGTGTGTGTGTGTGTGTGTGTGTGTGTGTGTGTGTGTGTGTGTGTGTGTGTTTTCAGCAGTCTGTACTTCTTTGTGTCTGACTCCCTCTCTCTCTCCCTCTCTCTCGCTCTCTCTCTCTATCACACACACACTCACCAGGGTCTCTCCATGTCCCTCCTCCGACTGCAGGGGGCGCCAGTTTCAACACCATCCACCCCCCACCCCCACTCCATTTCCTCCCTGCCCTCTCCTGTTCCTCCACCCCCTCCATCCACCCTCCTCCTCTCCTCCCCTCCCTCTCCCCATCACCCCCCTCCTCCCCCTTCCCCCTCACTCCCCCCCCCCCCCCTCCTCCACCCTCACTCTCACTCCCACTCCTGCCTCACTCCTTCTCCTCCTTCACTGCAGATGAGGCCTCCGCCTCCCCCACAGTCTGCCAGGCCTCGCTCACTCTCTCCCTCTCCTTTAGACCCCCCCCCACCCTCCTTCCCTCCCTACAATGGCATAGCAACACTGAGTAGCCAGCCAAGGAGAGCCTTGCCTCTCTCTCTCTCTCTCTCTCTCTCTCTCTCTCTCTCTCTCTCTCTCCTGCACTGGGGTAATTTCCCTCCATCTTAGATTCCTCCTGCCGGGCGGAGGGCGGTCTCTAATGAAACACTGGGAGGTAAAAACACATCGGTCCCTGCTCACCATCTCTTACCTGAGCGGGTTCCATCCAGTCCTCCACCCGGCTGGTGCAGCGTGTGACGACCCAGCAGACCGGACCGGATCCCCGGACACGTCGCCCAGCTGGTCCTGGGTCGTCTTTACTGGATCCAGGATCTCAGCGGCTCATGCGACTGTTTTCTCACCACAAAGTTGTGGGTTCGATGACAAATGGTTGCTTCAGTAAGATACCAACCATCAACTGGACACCTTGTTCCAGCCTGGGAACCATCGGGCACCCTGTGGAGCCACCGGGCGCCCTGTGGAGCCACCGGGCGCCCTGTGGAGCCACCGGCCGCCCTGTGGAGCCATCGGTCACCCTGTGGAGCCATCGGGCCCTGTGGAGCCACCGGGCACCCTGTGGAGCCATCGGATGCCCTGTGGAGCCATAGGGCACCCTGTGGAGCCACCGGGCACCCTGTGGAGCCATCGGACGCCCTGTGGAGCCACCGGGCACCCTGTGGAGCCATCGGACGCCCTGTGGAGCCATCGGACGCCCTGTGGAGCCATAGGGCACCCTGTGGAGCCATAGGGCACCCTGTGGAGCCACCGGGCACCCTGTGGGGCCATCGGTCACCCTGTGGAGCCACCGGTCACCCTGTGGAGCCATCGGGCACCCTGTGGGGCCATCGGTCACCCTGTGGAGCCACCGGGCACCCTGTGGCACCCTGTGGAGCCACCGGGCACCCTGTGGAGCCATTGGGCCCTGTGGAGCCATCGGTCACCCTGTGGAGCCACCGGGCACCCTGTGGAGCCACCGGGCACCCTGTGGAGCCATCGGGCCCTGTGGAGCCATAGGGCACCCTGTGGAGCCATCGGCCGCCCTGTGGAGCCATAGGGCACCCTGTGGAGCCATCGGGCACCCTGTGGGACCCTGTGGCACCTTGCTTGGCGGCTGTGCTCCCTAATATGCCACAGAGCTCCGTATCTCCGGCATCAGGTGGAAAATGAAGCAGATATCTGTGGCTGAAGCTCTGAGATGAGAAGAATTTGTGGCTTCCACAATTTTCCTCCTTTCAGTTTTCTAATAAATAAAATTCATCTAGAACCACAAGACATGTTCAACCTTTAGGAATGAAGACAACTCAGAGAGTCTACCTGCAGGTTTAAAATGTATCTTTGGTTTCTCTTTATCTTTAGGCAGTTTCTCACGCATGTCATATTCTTCACTATATTCTTAAAAAAAAATTTTAGTTGTTTGAGTGAGTCTAAGAGCACTTAGACATGTTCTGTCTAAGACACAATGTTCTGGTCTGCCAATAGGATAGAAGTTTTTGGAACAAAGTGTTTCCTGTAGTTAAAGAGTCACCGCTGGCTCCTGCTCGCTGTGGCACTGCTGAGGCAGAAAAATGGGAAGAAATAGAAGCACAGGAATTGGTATCTTCAAAATCTGTGGAAAAAAAGTTCTAAAAATGGACACACTGGAGGATGAATCCATCCATCCTGAATCCAGCTCAGGCTTATAACTAAAAAAAACAAAAAACATTTCATTTGTTCATTAATAATTACAGGATGTAACAGATACTTAGGGCTAAGAAAACTTCCTGACTGAAGCTAAACATGGAGTTCCACAGGGTTCTGTCTTAGGACCTATACTCTTCACATAAATATGCTTCCTGGAGGGAACACCATCACCAATAACTTCCACTGTTCTGCAGATGAAACAAATCTATTGATCAGCAGAACCAGATGGCGCTGATCAGCTTGTCAAACTAGAAGTTTGTCTTAAAGACATAAAATCCTGGATGAGTCGTAATTTTCTGCTTCTCAACTCACATGAAACAGGAGTTATATTTAGTCCAAAACATCTGAGAGAAATGATCAAATATCTAGAACGACTGAGAGGAACCTGGAGTGACTTTAGACCAGGACTTCTCCTTCATTTCCACACTGAAACAGTCTTCAGAATCTATTTTTTTTTTCGCCTGTAGCATCTCTAAAGTCAGGAACGTGTTGACTCAAAGCCATGCTGAGGAATAATCCTTCATTTGTTCCTCCAGAGTAAACTATTGGAATTCCTGTTATCAGGAACCAACAACTGGATAGGAAGTCTTCAACTGGTTCAAAATGCCGCAGAAAGAGTTCTGAGGAGAACCAGTAGGAGAGAACACATCAGAACAATATCAGCTTCTCTTCACTGGCTTCCTGTTAAATCTAGAATAGAATTTAAAATCCTCCTCTTAAAGGTATAATTGACGATGTTTTAGCCAATGAATGGCGTGATGATAGCATCAACTATTGGTCCTCCGACATGTCAATCACGCTGAAGAAATGCTTGCATCACGCCGTCAAAGCACGCTCGTAGGAGCAGCAGAGCAGGTAGGATGGTCTGGCGCGCGTTTTTCAAAAAGCGAGTAACAGACGTTTGGCTTCGACTTTTCCGAGAAAATCGTCCATTATACCTTTAACCTATAAAGCCCTGAACAACCAGGAACCATCAGATCTTAAACAGCTGTTAGTCCCATACTGTCCCAGGAGAATGCTTGGTTCTCAGAGTGCTGGTCTGCTGGAGGTTCTAGGTTCTCTAACAGTAGAACAGGAGGTAGAGCTTTCAGCTACCAGGGTCCTGTCATGTGGAACCAGCTCCCAGTCTCTGCTTTAAGACCTTCTATTTAGTGAAGCTTAGTTAGGGCTTCTTCAGGACACTCTGGACTCTGAACCATGTTCTCAGTGAAGCTGCAGAAGACCTGCACCAAGCTTCTTTACCGTCTCACTCAACATGATTCATTACTATTACTAAAGCAATTAAAAACTTAATTGGCTTTGGTGGCTCAAGGCTGACTTCATTTGGTCTTGTCGTCATGGTTTCAGCGAAGTGTGCATTGCACATGTTAAGACATCAAATGTCAACATTTCTGTGGCATTAGGCCGAGTACGTCATGTCTCTTACACCTTTGACTCACATTAAATCACATTTTATGTCTGATTAATGCAGATCTACATGGAATCTCCAGAGACGTTGCACCCTATATGTTCATATGGACCTCAGTGATTGTTGGGTGCACATATCCTGAGCGAACAAACGAACCTGGCCCCAGCCACAGGCTCTGTGAGAAGCACAATTACAGCACTTTATTGTTCAGAAATGCTTTAAGTGAAAAATGAAAACAAATACACACATTTCAGGAAAACACATATTTAACACAATTATCTTCTCAGAGAACCAAAAACAACTGGCTTTCTTTCACTGTTTGTGGATGTCAGTGTGGTGGTCACTGTCCAGTCCGGAGGAGGCAAAGAAACATCGAGTTAAAGAAGAAAGCAGGAACAATAACGGTGGAAGCCAGAGAGCAGTGAGGCTGCGAAAAGGGGATGAAACGCTCCGTCGTACTGAAGAAAAACACAAGAGCTTAGTGAAGAATCATTTAAAATGATGAGCAACTTAAAAAAATAAAATCTAATTAAAACAAAAGCAAAAGTTATTTCATTTATATATAGATTTGTTATTTAGCAAGAGAAACTATTTGCTAAAGTAAAGGAAAAAAAAGAAAACATACAAGAAAATACCAGCCACCAAAGCGACACCTACTGTTAAGCATACCAATGTAGAACATGAGGCTACCTCACACACACACAGGTAATAGCAAATATTTAGGGGTACATGTACAGCAACGTCTGTCCAAACATGTCTAAAAGACTGTACAAATTTACACTGGCCTTCTCAGAAGAACTACCTGAAAAACGTACAGCTCCTCCAGTCGGCATCTCCTTCAAACTAAACCTGCTGAGCCTCGAAACCAGCGGCTCGATCAGCGCTAATAACCCCTCGTGTAATGTAGGAAAGTATACAGAAGGCAAAACGCGTGTTTGGTGTGACTTCACTGCACCTCGTCTCCCAGAAAGCAAAACCACGTCACAGTTCTGTTCACGAATCTTCAAACGGATCCTAGCTGCTCTGAACCTGTCGAAGGGGGATGGCTTGTGAGAAGTTCTCTCCTTATTGTCCGTGGGGTTTGGCGAGGCAGGTGGGTTGGCGTGGATGGGTCCGGCGGTCAGACCTGCTGCTTGCCCAGCTGCGCCCCGTCCCGGCTGCTCCGAGCCGAGGACGGGACGAACTTGGGGATGATGATGGGTAGAGAGTCTCTCCCCTTCGGGGGGGTTCCCGCTGGGCCCTCCACCAGCCCGTAGCCATTTTCCACGTGAGCACCTTCGTCTTCATCCTCATCATCATCATCGTCATCATCCTCATCATCGTCGTCGTCGTCATCATCATCATCGTCGTCGTCGTCGTCGTCGTCGTCGTCGTCGTCGTCATCCTCCTCGTCGTCGTCTTCATCTAACATGTCATCTGGATCTGACACTGTTTTGGCGTCAGTCCTCGGGTCCATCGTCTCTGTAGCAGCACTAGCGTGACGGTTACCATGGGAACGGGCCCCTCCCTCCTGCTGTTGGTGCCCATCGTCTTCATCACTGTCAGAGTCGATGGCGATGGGCTCAGAAAGGTCCAGAGGAAACTTCTGAAGCAAGGTGCTGTTGATTGTCTGGGTTTGGTCTCTCGAGGGATTTTGGGGAGATAGGATGGCTTTCGAACCTTCTGGGTTCCCTGGTCGCTTCCTGTCCGCTCGAGGAGCCACTCCCCCGCCAGCAGCCAGGAGCTCCCTGTGTCTCTGGAGAGCTTGCGCCGACAGCCCCAGGCGCACCCTGGACGTCCGCCTCTTGCTATGTTTGGCTTCGTACGCTGCGTTCGGGTCGAACGCCAGCTCGTGGCAGACGCCGTTCAGCTCATTCATGCTGAACCCCAACAAGACGCTGGCGCCCTGGCTTTCACACTCCTGGACGCATTTCCTCCTCTTGTTGACGAAGTGGCTGGAGATGTCCGACTTCCAGAGCCAGAGGTTGGCGGCGAGCTTCTCTACCTCCCGCTGTGTGGGATACGGTGCTAGATTGAAATACCGTGTCAGGAACCCCTTTCTGGATTCGTACGACTGGCTTTCGTGACCTTTGGGGTCTAGAGCCAGAACAACTGGGTCGTCGGGATCTTCATGAAAGCCAAACGGACCGTTCATATCACGTGGGTGGGCTCTTTCCCCCGGGGGCCCGGGTCTCCTTCGTTTTGGGGCGCTGGTGTCTGAGCTGTCGAAGCCGGGCCGTTTGAGAGTACTGCTCTGGGATTGGCCGACTCGAGAGGAATGGCCCGTCCGACTGTCCTGCCCATTCTGGGACTTCCCAACACCCCGACAGTGCACTAAGTGGAGAGTGATGGTGGAGGCAGTCATGTTACTCGTATACACCCCCAAGCAGTGAATACACTTGTATGTGAGTTTCTTTTCGACGGGGTGAACGGTCTGGATGACCTGGTGCCTCTCTCTCAGATGGTGGGCCAGCGAGTCGGAGATGGGCCCCTTCAGGATGGAGAAGCACAGGGGACACAGAGTCTTTCCTACATCCCTCTTATAAGGAACGGACGCCTGGTGGGCGCTCCGGACAAGTGCCCCGTCGGAGGCTCCCGAGGGCGTTTTGGGCGGGTGCTGGGGCATCAACCGCTTGCCCGATATGAGTGAGGCCGACAAGGCCGACGACACGGAGTTGTTGTTCTGAGCGTGAAACGCCACCGACTCCTCGGGAGCGTCTCTCATGTTGTATGTAGTGACGATCAACTGAACGTTTTTGGGATTGCCCTGCTGCAGAGTGAGGTCAAAGGTCAAGGGAGAGTCTGTGCGTGGGCCGACCTTCTCGTCCGGGTGCGACAGCCGCATGTGGGCCACCATCTTCTCCACGTCGTTGAAGGTCGCCCGGCAGTGCGGGCAGGACAGGCCGTGGATCAGCATGTGGTTCAACAGTGTATCACTGGGGAGATAGCGGTTGCAGTACAAACACTTGCTGGTGAAGTTATGGATCTTCATGATGTAGTTAGCCACAGCAGGCACCTTCTCCGCCTTGTGCTCTTTCTCAAAGTGAGAGCTGTACACGTTCTCTGGGAACAGCTCATTGCAGATGGTACAGATCTTCCACTTCTGGGTGTAGGACGTGCCCAGGACTGAGGAGCCACCTTTCTTGGCGGTGACCGAGGCTACAGTTGTAGCTGCTGCCTGAACACGTGAACCCAGAGGGTTAGATTTGAGCGAAGACGAGGCGCCGACCATGACCGGGCCCCGCAGGCTGCCACCAGAGAGGAGCTGTTTTGCTGCATGCGACTGCTGAGGTATAGAAACCTGGGCATTTCCTGGTAGGGAAACCCTCACTTGCTGGCTGCCTATAGAGAAAGGTGTCGCAGTACCAGCTTTTAAACCGATGGCGTCATGTTTGATCCCGGAGAGAAGGCTGTGGGCATTAAAACCAACTTTTGATGGAATGCCAGCTCGCCCCAGCTGCTGAGAACCGGGGCCTCGGGTCGTGGCCATTACTGCCCCTTTAGGCCCCATTCCAATGATCGTCTTGTCTCCGTGGTTTTTAGGAGGCATCATGACGATGGGCTTGGGACGAGGTACTACAACGCTAGTGTGTCCGATCATTGCAGTGACCTGGTAGCCGATCCTCTCGTGGTCCTCAATGACGTGCTGAACGAGTGCCTCGTATGTCCGAGGGACAAACAGACACTTCTTACAGTGGATCTGGTTACTCGTAACACTGTTCGAGTTACCCTCCGTATTCGTTCCCATTCCATTCTGAGAGTTCGTCTTTTCTCCCGGCTTCACGATGTAGGGCTGGGCCACTTGCTGGAAGTGTTCCCGGTAGATGTGCTTCCGCACCACGTTGTACAGAGGGTCCCTGTAGGTGCACTTCTTGCAGTAGTACACTGCCTGCTCCACGTTGTCACTGCTCCGTTTCAGCATGCCATCCTTCATCACGAGCCCGCCGGCCCCCGCCGCCATCCCGCCGGGGCCCGGCCGCACGCTGCTGTTGGGCATGTGGAAGAGCTTGATGTGCGTTTCCAGGGTCTTCTTGTTGCCATTGTAAGTGCAGTAGGAGCAGTTGAGCAGAATGTTGTTCTCAAAGTCCTCGCTGTGCACGTTGCGGAAGTGGCTCTTATATGCAGAGAAGTACTTCGATGAAAAGAGACAGCCAGAGCAGCAGAAAGGTTTTGATCTATAGTCCTGGAAACACACACAACAAAGCACAGACACGTTAAATATCTTCACACTTCTGATATGAACAAAGCTCATTAATGATAAAAATCCATGCTCCACTTGCCTGGACTTTGGTATGCGAAGGTTCCCACATGCACACATCTTCCCAGCTGGTGTGTTTTATATACACATCGGGAGGGGTAAAGTCTTTATAGTCCTACGACCGAAGAAAAAAACAAAAAAACAGAATTTACCAATTAATAAATTGTGAAAAAGGAAGGTATCGCGTGGTGCGAGAGTGATGAAGTGAAGGTACGCATGTTCAGCAATGACAGATATTCATGTTTATGGAAAACAAAGACAGCAGAGTCCCCGGGCCTCAAGTCACTTTGATCATTTAAAAATGACATTAAAATCATAGCAGTGACACTGTTTCCCCACTCAGCTGCAGTGAGATGCTTCACTCTTGTATGCAACATTTCTTTTAAACATACCGAGTCAATAAATGAACAGCAAAACGCACAATGACCTAATGACCCTTCTCACTACACACTGGCCTCCATCACCCGAGAGGAGCAAAGACGGAACGGTTCCCTTCTTTCACTGAATCCAAACCTTTAAATGGAACCTGGAAACTGAATCTTTAACCTTGACCAGGGTCAATTTGTCGAGTTGAACCGACACCAGCTTCAGCTGCGCAGCAGGGCAGATGGAGGTGGAGGAACCGTTTCACTCAACAGAATGAAAAGACAGATGGACTGGTTGTTTTGTTTTTTTTTTTTTTTTTTTTAAATCCATGTAAAGTCGGGCTTCCAAACTCGCACATATCAAACTAGAAAAGCTCACTATGGTCTCTGAAATGACAGGGAACAAGTCTCCTGTTGACAAGTTTAATATCGGATTCCTGCAGCACTGTGAGACACGGCCGCTGTGCTTCTCCTCACTTCCCTCAAAATAAAACTAATACAGGAAAATATGAGGGGAAGCCCAAAAGATTTACTGCAAACACGACAAAGGGAAATTCTGAGTGCATCTTTTGTAGTCTGGAAAAGAAAATGCTAAAACAACAAGGGAATTTGCTGCATTAGCCTAATTTAATTGAGTTAAAGTCAACTCATTCAATAAATAAAACTGTTTAAGATCTGGTTTCACTATTTCCCACATTTCAGTGGAGCTGCAGGATATTAGTGGTAATGCTGAGCAAATTGATCCTGACTTGATTTGCAAAAAATAAACAAACGATAACAGTGCTCTTTCTCCCCCGGGGCCGGCGTGAACGAGTGAGCCGCTCTTCTTTCTCGGTAAAAGTCACGTTTTTGTGCCTTTGTGTTGCCATGAGGATTGACGTAATGTTGTGAAACACGATCTGTTGTAGAGGAGCAGGACAAATGTGTTTTCATGCAGGGTGAGAATCGACGGTGCAGGAGAACAGTGGAACACTGGCTGTGTGATCGGTCATATAGTGCAGCTGACAGGCGGGGAGGAGTGAACCTGCTGTCAGAATCAGCCTGGGAACATGAATCCTTTCATAAGCACCTCCCACATGTTGAGGTACGAGCGCTGCGGACCGCGGTGCTGAACGCCGGCCGTCTCTAAGAGGGCTTCAACCTGGAAGAGTGCTGAGTGTGCAGCTGAGCCGTGACCCCGAGGTCGCGTCTGAAGACCCTCACCTCCAGGTGGTCCTTGCAGAACTCCAGGCCGATGTCTCCCAGGACCCTCTTGACATTTTTCCTGGCTTTGCGCAGACTGCCCAGGTTGTTGACGGGGAGCTGGAACATTCTGCCTGCCTGGACGGAGAAGCACAGCATGGAGCGGGTCAGACGGGTCGGACGGGTGCAGCAGTGAGTCAGAAGGCTTCATCTCCAGTAACGTCTGTAAAGATGTGAATTATTACGATTAGGCTTCTCGGTCCCTTCCAGCAGAAACAGTTACGGCTTTCTTATCAATGAGGGTGAATCAACGCGCTAATTGGAATGTTTTCCAGTCCCGATCACTGCACGTGCACATGAAAGGGGCGGAGTTTGGAGCGTCTGACCAATCAATCATGGAGAAACACTGCAGAGCAGCTTACATGATGGAGGAGGAATTATTCTCTACAAATATGAAGAACTCAAACATCATTCAAGCTAAAAGCAACACTGTTCAGAAAAATCCAGGAAGGAATGCTGGCATAGCTTGGTGAGATTATACAGTCTTTATTCATGGCTTAATATAAGTAGACAGAACTCTGATCAGTTTGTCTTGATTCCAGTTGAGACGTTGGAGCAGAACTTCCTCAGTTCTCTACCTCCGTCTCCCCTCTGCTCCCCCAGCCGTCCACCAACCAACGTCTAAGAATGGACGGTTTACCTGGTAAGATGTGGACCAGCACTGCAGCACAGAAAAGCCAGGTTAACCCCGAAGACGCCTCGATAAAAGAACATCCAGCTTGGATCAGTAACACGACTGGGGAAGAACAGGGCATCCCAGAAAGGCCGGGACTTTCAAAGTCACGGCTGCCAGCAGGGTTTAAGCAGCCAGTGAGAAGACTGCAACAAGCAATGATTTCCAGGAAGAACCTTTTAGAAAAACGGAGAGAAACCTCAGTACAGAACAGTGGGTACGTTTACGTGAAGGCAATAACCCTTTTAAAACCCGAATATTGGCAATAACCCAGTTGCGCATGGCCATGTAAACACCCACAAAAACCCGAATAAGCTCATATTTGGGTTTTTAAAAGCCAGAAAAAGACCGCTGGGTTACTCCTTTTCAAACCCGAATTTCTGATCATACAAACGCGCATCCGGATATCTTGGTTGAAAGAGACATTAAATACTGCTCTGTGCATGTTCTATTCGCAAGGAATCTTGGTCTTCTGACTACACAAACTACTTTTGACAGAGTTTAACTGCTACTGAGTAAATAAAATGTGCGAAACAATCATACAGTTCTTCTCTTTTACTGAAAAAACGGAGCATCGCATCATTGAACATGTCACCACGTCTTGCCGGCTCACACTGTTTTTCTCACAACATGCAGAGAGAGCCTGCAGCATGCAGCCCTTCTTCTTCTGTGGTGTCTGTGTAAAATAAGGCTGAACATGCAAACAGCACACCTAGTGGCATGAAGTGCAAATGCAGTCATGGCGTGGTCTGAATGGGGAGATCCCGATTGAATGCGCTGACTTGTAAACGGGGTAACTGTCTGTTTAAGCATGTCAACGGGGTTTTCAGAATGCTTCAGAAACTGGAATATTGACCTTAACTCGAATATTGACTGCATGTAAACATAGTCAGTGTGAAGCCATTATAGAGACGAGGCCGTCGCCGTCACTGCGTCAGACGACTTCACACTGAATGACATCGGTTTGTTTCCCCATCAAAACGTTGCAGCTCACTTACTGGAGAAGAAAACAGCAGTTCATCAGCATAACTCTTACATGAGCCAAGTTCTTTTCACTGGAGCTAACCGACAGCAGCACTGGATGCTCAAGGCCAGCGCTCGCACAAACAAGCAAGAAGTTGATCCAGTCAGGTTTTTTATCAGTCTGACTGAATCCTTCCCCACTGAGAGATAACACTGTCTCATCTACATGTCCACTGAATATTCACACTTCACCTCTCTCTGATACATACTACTGATCCACGGCAAGAATCCAGATAACCTGCACTCTGATGTTGGGAAAATAAAGTAGTCATATAGACTTTAATGTATCAAGTTACTACAACCGGTTGAATGTTTTCAACATTACAAAGCAACCCAGACTTTTTCAGGATGGTTAATTTGTTTAGTTTGAACTGAGCCGAGGTTTGGATGCATGGTTCACCTCCACAGCAGAGCAACAAACCGCATTCCTGCCCCCGACGCCGACGTCTTTTTAAAATGTGTTGTGATGCGTTTTTGTCACAGAACATCTGGGTTTGATCCGTGCATGAGAGTCTGCTTCCAAACTAGGGCTGGGCGATATGGCAAAAAAAAAAAAAAAAAAAAAAAAAAAAAATCACAATTTTTTTTTCATATCATTCAATCTCGATTATAATCACGATATGTTATATTGTTTTTTAAAGCAGTTTTAAAGCATCTACACTGAAAACTAGAACTATAGAATAGTTTAACATTTTATGAACAAACCAAGTAAACAGCAATGCAAATTAAATATAAACAGAAAAATATAAGAACAATCTCACTTAACAGTGCAGTAAATGGAAAAAAAAAAAATCTAGCACCAAGATAATAAAATCTTGCGATGCACCATTTTTTTCAGTAAAAGAGAAGAACTGAACGATCGTTAGTTACAGTGTGACAGTTTACAGCCCTGAGGATTTTTGTTGCTATAAAAGATTAAAAAACTAAAGAAACCGCCTGGGGATAATGAAGGTGCTTTAGAATGTAAACATTATTTTCAAGTTCTGATGCTAAATATGCTGCTGTCATCATTAATGCTTGTATCAAATGTACAAAATTTAAATAACCTAGATTGGACAGATTAGACTTAAAATGTAACGGTGCAAAACTACAATAATATAAAAAAAATAGACAAAATTAATCATTTTTCTCCTCTCAGAATGTTGCTCGTATGGTGCAGTGGCCTGAAAAGACGACACTGGCTGCGTTTACATGCAGTCAATATTCGTGTTAAGATAAATATTCTGGTTTCTGAAACATTTGGAGTAACCCCAGAGAGATCCTCACGGCGCACAGGCGACGCCATGACTGCATTTTCACTTCATGCCACTAGGTGTGCTGTTTGCATGTTCAACATTATTTTACACAGACACCACAGAAGAAGAAGGGTGCTGCAGCGCTGCATGCTCTCTGCATGTCGTTAGAAGAAGAGTGTTGGCGTCAAGACGTGGTGATATGTTCAATGATGCGATGCAGCGTCATTTTCAGTAAAAGAGAAGAACTGAACGATCGTTAGTTAAACTGTATCACCAGTAGTTCCTGGACTCAAAAGACCAGAGTCCTTGCGGATCGGTGACGAGCTAGCAGCGGTGTGCTAGCAGCGGTGCGGCGTGGAGCAGCCTTTCCTGTCAGCAGCAGCCTCATCTTCAGAGGATAATGCCGAGGCATGGCTGACTTCATCTGCTTCACTGCCCTCAGCTCCACGTTCAGCTCATCTCTGTTTACTTCTCAGACAACTTACAGGCGGAAGTTGAGCTGGAAAAAGTCGACCGTGATTGGCTGTGGTCACGCACATTTCTGCCATGTCTGATCAGTAAATGTGCTCACAGCTGATCACCGTGATCGACTGGAAATTAATCGTGATCACCAATCACGATCATATAATCACCCAGGCCTAATCCAAACCTCAAAGCTTCATGTGACACAGTGACAACAAAAGGTCAGACTAAACCACAAACATGCTTCTTCACATGTCTACATGAACACAGGATCATCCAGACCCACTACTCAGGACCCGGTCACTGGTAGATCACCTCATGCCAACGTTAAAAACCCTCCCACTGAGTGAGAAGCTCGCTGTAGATGGACAGACGGTCCCATTCAAGGGAAGGAACAAGCAAAAGCAGCACCTTCCTGCTAAACCCCGTACAATGGGGTTAAAAATACCTTCCCAAGCCAGGTCTGGAAGAACTTCATACAACTCTGACATATATACAGGGAGAGTTGCCAGATGCTGGAGCAAGTGTCAACGATCTCCGCCTGGATCAGCTAATATCCAAGCAACAGGATCAGAAGTTGATCACTGGATTCCGACTGTCCAGGAAGGATTTCACTGAACTGCTACTGATGGCTGCAGCAGACGTCCAGGAGTTAGTCTGCTGTCTGATGCTGATCTGAGAGAAAATGGAAAAGGATCTGTCACGAGGAGACTGCTGTGGTTGGGGAAACCACTTGGCCCGTGGTGAAATGGTACGATAACGGGTGTGTATTCAGCCACTGAGCTGGACAGATGGGACCACAAGCCCTGCAGCAGTGACACGGACCAGTCATAATACGGCCAGAGTGGACTTGCTGGACTTCCTCCCTCAACAAAAGCTGATCAAAAACCTTGTCCGGTCCCATCGGCTCGAGCTCCACCTTACCGACATGAGTGTGATTGCCTGGCTGTCTTTCAGGGGCGACTGTGATGGCAATGGTACGACTAGACGATAAAACCATAAAGCTCTTAAGTGACATGCAATATATTTTAACCTTCTAAAATAAGTCATGGCTAAACACCTCATTAGATTACAATAAAGACCCACACATAATGCTTGAAAACCGTGTTTGACTGAGCCACGATTAGTATAAGTTAGTTTTCAAGTTGGCTGAAAAGGATAAGACTATTCAGTTGTATTCGCTATCTGGGCTTTCGTGTTAGGTAAAGTTTAACTCAGACCTGCTGATAGATGCAAGAGACTTGAGGTGCTTTTCTGAGCAAACGTTTCTACCGACGTTCTTTCTTGTGCACCCAGAACTTTTTCTTCATTGTTAAAAAATCTCTAATGGGAAAACAGAAAACACGGCAAAGACTGTTCTGTTATTTCTTGTCTTAGGTTTTGGGAGGTCAGCAGGTCAGAGGAAACCCTGCGGCGGGTCAGTGTAAACTTTACGGCAGGTCACTTGTAAACTCTGGCGTTTCACTGTAAACTTTGTGGCGGGTCAAGTGTAAACTTTTCAGCCAGTCACTGTAAACTTTACAGCAGGTCACTTGTAAACTCTGGCGTTTCACTGTAAACTCTGCGGCGGGTCACTGTAAACTTCGCGGCGGATCACTAAACTTCGTGGTGGGTCACGGTAAACTTTGCGGCGGATCACTGTAAACTTTGTGGTGGGTCACTGTAAACATCGCGGTGGGTCACTGTAAACTTTGTGGTGGGTCACTGTAAACATCGTGGTGGGTCACTGTAAACATCGCGGTGGGTCACTGTAAACTTTGTGGTGGGTCACTGTAAACATCGCGGTGGGTCACTGTAAACATCACAGAGGTTTGGAGCCTGGAACGAACCACCGCTGTGCAGAATAATCAGCTCATCATTTGGTGTCTGGAGGACAGTCTGTGAAGCTCCCTGGTGGAGAGTGTTCGCTGCAGAGGCGGTGCTGGTGGTGACCCTCAGCTCTGCTTCAGTGGGTTTGCATTGCTGCTTTGCATTTTGGGTTCTAAAGTAAATCTCAGAACTTGCTTTAGCCAGACCAACAGAAAAGATACGAGTTTAGAGACTGATAACCCCTCCATGTGTTTCTGTCAGAGTGTCATGCTCCAACTCCAGCTTTAGATGCGTTCAAATGCTGCCACTCTGCACCAAGCATGGAAAAAAGCTCCATTTGAACGGACAGCTAATGTAGAATGACAGGTCTATGAAACGTCAGAGGTCACAGAGCCTTGTCATTGGGCTGAAAAATAACTTTCTACCAGGGAAATCCACATGAATTCCAGCTAACATGTAGATTTTAGTCCCTAGTACAGAGCACGATGTTTGGATATTTCCTCTTTAGACCTGCAGGACAACTTCAAGAGATGCAATTTCCAGTCGTTTGAATGCAGCTGAAGAGCTTCATTTAGACCTTTACGGCTAAACTTCTATTCAACATGACTGTAGAGAAACCAAACATTTCTGGAAACATCTCAATAAATATTGGGTTAATGCTGCCAAAACATTTAAAGGGGCTGTATCATGCTTTTTTAGCTCGTCCAAACCCTAGAAATGGCATTAACATAGTAATAGTTTATTTTTGGCGCGAAGTTAAAGTCATTTTGTGTGAAATAAAAGATTTTCTGGGGCTAATTCTGAAACCCGGAAGAGAAAACGCTCTGTTTCACTGAAAATCCCGCCTCTCCCCCTGTGGACTTTGACTGACAGCGTACTTCAACCAATCAGAGCTTCAAAACAAATACGCTGGCTAGCTTTAGCTCTTTAGCTCTAGCTTCTCTACACGCAAATACACGCGAAAACGTCTTTCCCTGTTAGAAACTCACCAAGCGCAGACCCTTCAGACTCTTGCTCGATTGTTGCTTTCAGACAGGGGGGGGGTGCCCATCGGGAGGTTCGGGAGGTTTCCCGAATGGCCGGTGTGGTCTATTGTGGGGCCGGCCGGCGGATCCCACCCCCGGCTCTTCATATTATCGGATAAAACACGTCTCCAAACGAAGCTCCCGGGTTGAATTTCAACCCCACCCTGGCCCTGCTTTCAGACGATGGTTAAAGTTAATCTCCGGAATCGTAGTTACAAAAAGCAGCAACGCTGATTGCCGAGGGCCTGCGGGAGGGGGGCTCAGGGGAGCCGTCTTCACCGTGTGACGTGAACATGGGAAACAGAGCGTTTTCACGGTGCGGGAGGGGCTGCCTCTCTGAGCAGCACAACAACGAGGAAAGCTCAAACACACAGGCATGAAGGAAAAAAAATGCTTTGGGGTGTTTTTGGTGAGTACATAACTATATAACAAGGTTAAAACATACAAAAAGTGAATTTTGCATGATACAGCCCCTTTAAAGTACCGGCAAAGTCAGCACAAAGTGAGCTCTGTTACTGTAAATTTCTCCACTGTGAGATAAATAAAGTGTATTCCATTCTACATGAGTTGATTCCAAAACTCAATCTGTTGTCACCTCTGCTCAACCGTTCAAGTGAACAGCTACACAGGAAAAGGATCTTGTGTTGTATTTTTGAGGGCTGGAACTTTGATGATTTAATCTTAACCTAAATTGTTTTATTTTTTGTTGGGAGATTGTGGAGAGAGAGTGACAGTGTGACGAGAACCGAGTCGAACAACATGCCGAGAGTTACTGTGACTGACTGTACCTTGAATAAAGTGGCAGTTTGAACACAATTCCTCCTCCTCCTCTCAGTTACAACAGCGATGCAGCAGAGCATCAGCGTGAGAAGACGCCGGGAACAGTAGCAGCTAACGGATATCTGAACATGAAACTGACGAGGCTTTTGTTTCTCGGCCCGGAGTGTTTCAGCTTAAAAAAAAAACAACAACAACAACAACAAAAAACAAGCCGCATAGCTTGAGCTGAAGTTAAGGTTACTCCGAGTGTATGTAACCAATAATAAAGTCGTAAAAGGTTATTAAAGAGCGGCATTTGTTCTGGCAGGTCAGTCATAATAACAGTTATGTCAGAGAAAAACCAAACAAACCAACAGGAGCGGAGGAGACGTGAATCCGGTTCACCCTGCAGCGGTCTGGCTGCGGGTCCCAGCTGACTCACGTTCTGCTGGTCATCACCGGGATTCGTCTCACACACAGTCACTGATTACCAGGACTACTGATACACTGCCCAACTGGCCGGGTCAATGCACCTGTCCAAACCAAAGCTGAGGTCAAAGGTCACTGAAGCACAACTACACAGCGGGAGCCAGGTGACAATGCACAACCCAGGCCAGAAGCATGCCTGTGGAGACCTCGGCTTGTTTCCCCTGCTGGAACGCCGCGTGGGACAGCGGGCCGTCCGGCCTGCTTCAGGAGGAAATGTTCAAGTGAAACACACATGCAGCCTCTCCCCACTTCCCCTCTCTGCCTTCGTGTCCACTGCTCGTAGGTGGCGCTAGAGAGCCTCCATTATGTAAGCCTCCCTACATTCTGCCTGTCCCGGTTTGCAATGCCATCACAGAATGGCGCCTCCTATTGAGTCAGCAGCAGCCTCTCCAATATGTCTGCAGTGGAGGGAAGGGGAGGAAGGGGGTGTAAAGGAGGAAGGGGAGGGACCGAGGGAGAGAGAGAGGAGGGTGAGTGCTGGAGTGGGTGAGGGAGCTGTGAGGAAGAGGATGGGAAGGGAGGGGGGGAGTGAACAGCAGAGGGTGGAGGCAGGGGAGAGACGAAGAGGGAGGAGGAGAGGACAGAGTGAGCGACGGAAGTGGAGGGGGAGGGGGAGGGGAGGGGGAGGGATGGGGAGGCAGGAGGTCGAACAGACAGGCTCAGAGGGGAGGGGAGGGGAGGGGAGGGGAGGGGAGGGGGAGGCGGGGAAGAGAAAATGGATGAGGGGTGAGAGAAAGAGGGGGCGATGGAGTGGGAGGGGGAGAGAGAACAGGACAGAGAGAAGAAGAAAAAAAACCAAGGAGAAGCTGAGTGGGAGGAGAGGGAGGGAGAGGAGGAGAGGCTGCTCTGCTCAGCTGGCAGAAAACAGGTTTCCTCCTACAGTTGGGGGGGGGGGGGGGGTTCAGAGAGAGAGAACATAAGGCCTTCAGACCTTCAGCCACTGCTGTCCCTGCTCCCTCAGTCCTCCGGTCCTCACCTGCTCACTCCCAGCTGAGGGACCACAGCCACCCCACCATCATCTTCCTCACCCAGCATGAGGGGCTCAAACAACACGTGAGTCCTGATCAACTTGGAGTTGGATGGAAAGAGGGGGGGGGGGGGGCAGCTGTGTGGATGAAGGTGATCCTAAACTCTATCAGGGACAGGAGCCTGGAGAGCCCCCCCCCCCCAGCTTCACCTGGATCATCACCTGGCAGAGAGCCTCAGATCAGCACCTCTGCTGAACATCTGGCAGGACAGGGAGACCCGAGGACCCGCTGGGGATCTGTAATGTGGGGGGCACAGAACCCTGGGGGATCTCTAAAGCAGGGGGATGCTGAACCCGGGTAGACCTCTGTCGTGGGGGGTTGGCAGACCCCGGGTGGGTGTCTGAAGGGGGGGGGGGGGGGGGGGGGCACGGCGCTAAGCTAGCATGCTAAGCTAGTCAACTCCTCCAACAACACCGCTCCACACTGACGCCTGTGAGAGGCTGGTTCCGGGGGGAGCCCCCTCCGAGAGGCAGCCCCGGCCCGGGACACGGTGCCGCCGTCCCCTCCACGGTGGGACCGGGCGCCGGGCTCGGCCAGGCCAGCCGCGCCAGCAGCGGGACCCGCCGCCGCCGCCGCTGCGGGCTCCGCGGAGCTCCAGGCGGGGGAAGGACGCTCCTCCGACCGTTATGACGGCGAACTTTACCTGCCGTCTCCAGCGGCTCCCGTCCGGCAGAGAAGAGTCCCGTCGGGATGTCCGAGGACGCCGGGCGCTTCGTCCGGTCCCCCGGCGGGGAGGATATCCGTCCCGGTGACAGCTGGCTTTGTGGGGCGACACGGGAGAAGCTCTCCGCTCCGTCCGGAGAGCCCGTCCGACCGGGGCTCGGCTCTCCGCTCTCCGCTAGCAGCACAAAGCCCCGGGCTTCAGGACAGCGCCATCCCCGGAGCGAGGCTCACCGACCGCCGCAGCTACCCGTCACATGAAGCCGCTCCGGCCGCCGGCTGCTCCGCTCCGCTCCCCGCTGACAGACAATACACATCCAGCCCCGAGCCGCCGCCGCCGCCGCTGCTGGATCCAAAATGGCGCAAATAAAAGGGCGGAAGTGACATCTGCTTGATTAGCATAAATAATCTCATTGTGAGGCCCCGGCCCGGGCCGCTGATTGGACTGTCCTCACTCCGTCCAATCAAGCTCTAAAATGTCCACTAATAATGTCGATCCCAGCAGGGGGCCTGCTCCCTCTCCGGGACCCGAGTTCGACTCTGAGGGGTAAACAACCGGGGAGCAGTGGCGGACACACACCGGCAGCGGGCGTCCTCCTGGAGGGCGAGGGCGAGGGTGTGTGTGTGCGTGTGTGTGTGTGCGTGTGCGTGTGTGTGTGTGTGTGTGTGTGTGTGTGTCCTGGTGACTGATGCGCATGCGCTACTGAGGTTACATCTGGCGCCCCCCCACCTCCCCCTGCTCCTCCTTCACTTCCTGCCCCCCCCCCTCTGTTGCACCTCCTCTCTCCTTCCTCCTCCCTCCAGCCTCCTGCTCCTCACCCCCCCTTCCTCCCTCCAGCCCCAGCTTCTCCTCCTCCCTCCCTCCCTCCCTCTATGCCCCCTCCCCTCCCCTCCAGCACCTCCTCCTCTTCCCCTCACCCCTCCTCCCTCCCTCCGGCACCCCTCCCCCATGCCTCCTCCTCCTCTTCATGCACCCCTTCCTTCTACCCTCCCCCTCCCGGTCCTCCCCCTCCCCAATGCCTCCTGCTCCCCCCCCCCCCCCCCCCCCCCCCCCCCCCCCCTCCCCTGCGGATGCACTCAGTGCCTCAGCTCTGTTGTGCAGTGTGATGAGTGTGTGGTGTCAGTAGGTGGCGCTGCGCTGCCCCCCATGTCCCTGGACCAGCTCAGTGTTGTGGAGTGAGGTTACTGCGTGACCTTTGACCCCCCCTCATGATGGTCTGTCACCAGGGAACCTTCCATGGCTTGGACTACTGAAGGAGCTCTGGCTCTGGCTCTGGCTCTGGTTCAGGTTCTGGTTCTGGTTCTGGTTCTGGTTCAGGTTCAGGTTCTGGCTCTGGCTCTGGCTCTGGCTCTGGTTCAGGTTCAGGTTCTGGTTCTGGCTCTGGTTCTGGCTCTGGCTCTGGCTCTGGCTCTGGCTCTGGTTCAGGTTCTGGTTCTGGTTCTGGTTCAGGTTCAGGTTCTGGCTCTGGCTCTGGCTCTGGCTCTGGCTCTGGTTCAGGTTCAGGTTCTGGTTCTGGCTCTGGTTCTGGCTCTGGCTCTGGCTCTGGCTCTGGTTCAGGTTCAGGTTCTGGTTCTGGCTCTGGTTCTGGCTCTGGCTCTGGCTCTGGCTCTGGCTCTGGTTCAGGTTCTGGTTCTGGTTCTGGTTCAGGTTCAGGTTCTGGCTCTGGCTCTGGCTCTGGCTCTGGCTCTGGCTCTGGTTCAGGTTCAGGTTCTGGTTCTGGCTCTGGTTCTGGCTCTGGCTCTGGCTCTGGCTCTGGTTCAGGTTCAGGTTCTGGCTCTGGCTCTGGCTCTGGTTCAGGTTCAGGTTCTGGCTCTGGTTCTGGCTCTGGCTCTGGTTCTGGTTCTGGTTCTGGTTCTGGTTCAGGTTCTGGCTCTGGCTCTGGCTCTGGCTCTGGCTCTGGTTCTGGCTCTGGTTCTGGTCCAGAGCCGGCTCCACTCCTCTCCAGTGTTTGCACCACCGGCTCCTGCAGCTCAAGCCTCCGTCTGAGGTGGTAACCTTCAGGACTCCAGGCCGGTTCAGACCAGATCTGGTTCCGACTGTTCACACGTTTCCAAATCCATCATGTTGAGACGAACCCTCTGATGGACTACGTCGGTCCCTCTCGGTCTCCTCAGGTCAGTGGCTCAGTGTGCCAAGACCACTAGAGGACCCCCAGTCTCTGCAGACCTCCAGACCCGGGTGTCTGTGTTCTGGAACGCTGGACAGGCAGAAGTCAGACGACTGACAGGCGAGAGGAGGGGGACCCGTCCTCTCGTCTCCAGGCCGGTCCCCCCTCCAGTCCCAGACTCTGGACTCTGTCCGGGTCTCGGTGAGTCTCCTCCACTCGGCTCTGCTCAGCAGGAAAATGTAACTCTGTGAACGAGAGACGCAGCCGACAGGAAGCCTGTACCTGCTGCAGGTGAGGCTGCTCGTGCTGATCCGGGTGTTTGACTGTGTACGGTGTGTGTGTGTGTGTGTGTGTGTGTGTGTGTGTGTGTGTGTGTGTGTAACTGTAACACTGTTTCCAGCCAGGCTTCAGTCATCAGGTCTCATCGGGATCAATCCAGTGTGGAAGAACAATGACAGGATTTTCCTGAAGACACCAGCGGCCCCTGGTGGTCTAGACGGTGTCCTACACCAGACCCGGGCCTCAGTGGCTGCTCTGGACCTTCCTGATCAGCAGGGCAGGTTCAGCCACGCCGCCACAGAAAACCACATCCTCAGTGCTCCGCTCTGTCATGTTTCTGAAGCAAAAATAAAAATGTAAAACACTAGAAACCTGGGTGTTTAATTCCTCTCGTTGACGGATCCTCCTCAGCGTTCAGATGAACGGACTGGTTTATTGTCCAGTCTGTCCTGAACTGGACTCGGGCTGGCAGGAGTGTGTTTCCGTCTGGATACTGTGATACCAGGACAGGACTGAATCGACCCATCATCAAGTCATGACTGTTTTAATAAGAGGTGTGTTTGGTGGGAGCATGTTCTCCCTGAGCACCAGACGGAAATCCTTCACTCGTCTGTATTCAGAAGTCCCTGGTGAGACGAACTGAAGTGTTTCCTGATGATGTTCCCAACAGGAAGCATGTATAATGTGAAGAGTACAGGTCCTAGAACAGAACCCTGTGGAACTCCATGTTTGACTGATCCGAGCTGAAGAATCATCATTAACATTAATGAAGTGGAACCAGAACCTTTAATCCCAATAATATATTCTAGTAGCGTCTAATAATGTAATTCTTTGCTGCATTCTGTGACAAACCACTGAAAGTGACGCTTAATTAGAAAATCAATCAAACCGTCAGAGCAACATGAACCATTAACTGAAACCAGAATGTTTCACTGTCTCAACCCGACGATGTGCCTCAAAGCTACAGACTAAATCAATTACTACCGGTTCACTGAAATCCTGGAGGACAAACATGCAATCTGAATTAGGCTTAAGAAATATAAAGTATAAAACACGCACACACAAATCATTGTTCCACCAATGACCAGTTGAGCACCATCTTGTTTTCTAACACTGTTATCATGAAAATAGAAACATGTGCTGTATTGTTAAACACAGAATCATGCCTTTTTCCCTTTCCCTGTCTTTATAACTCTCTTTAATAACGAGGAAAAAAAAAACGTGATCAAAATTCCCTCATGGGACTAGTATATTGCGTTACACTTCACACACGTGTTGTTTGTTCATGCGCTGCCAGCATCAGTCAGCTGGTCCAGTTTTAAAGCTACAAACCAGACTACGTGTTACTGGATACGTTTCATCAGTTTAGGATGAAGGCTGGACGACTGCTTACTGTGGTACCAGAACATGTTCTCACGTATGACTTTCTGGACTGGAGGCTCCGTCGATGCAAAGACGTGAAGAGTGAAGACTGAAGCAGAAGGAAATATAAAATAGACAATGTTTGATGTCAAATCCAGAACATTTGTTGGAAGATATGTTTTAATGGACTAACAGGTGTGGCCGTTCAGTTCAGCTTTATTTGTATAAACTAGAACACAGAGAAGAACCCAACAACTCCACAGGAGGCTGCATGTTCTCCCACGTCGGCCCGGCTCAGCTTCTACCTGGAACAGGCCGGTCCTCCATCACAGGACGAACGCAGAGACGCCGCTCCTCCAGCTGATTCACCGACTTCACTGGAATCAGAGTGTGTGTGTGTGTGTGTGTGTGTGTGTGTGTGTGTGTGTTGATTCCCAGCTCAGCTCCGCCAACCTTCACCTGATTATCTTCGGACTAAGGAGGCTTTGATGGAAATTAACATCTCAATTTTAAAGACTCGTGCCACAGATCTGATTTTCTGTGTTGCAATATTTTAATATATTAATTTCTTTAGAAAAAAAAAAAAGTTTCTTCATCTGCCAATAAACGTAGCTTGTGTCTGCTTGCTGAAACACTGAGGCTGGTGTCAAATTACCCCAAAGAGAGAAGCTACAACAGTTTGTTCTTTCAGTGTTTGGAGGGCTGCAGCTTCCAGAACGCGGCGGCCGATGGAGCGCCGCCACGTTCAGCTTCATTCCACCTTAAAGAGAGAAGAACGCAGCGGACACGGCGTTCCAGACAGACTGTATTTATATTAGCCATCTCCACGCATCCACAGCAGCATTCTGGGTAGTCGCTCCTCACACAGGCAGTCCGGAAACAGAAACGAGAGACAGAAATGATCGAATGAAGCCACACTTCGAGGGGGGGGGGGCTGTATGAACATGCACTCATGCACATCTCAGTTTATACCAAAGGAGCCTGCAGGGAATCAAACCGGGGAACCGAGGCCGAGTGACGCTTTACAAACGGGACAAGAAAAAAACAAAAACAAAAAAACAATCCAAAACGAAGTGGTAGCAGGGCGGCACCCCCCCTCAAGACGAAACCCCCCCCAGACAGACAGCACCTCCACTCAGCAGGGAAACATTTACACAGAGGGAAGAGCCAAACGCTCAGCTGGTCCCGGGTCGTCTGCTCCTCCGGACCAGGTCTTCATCTGAGCCGGGACTCAGACCACAAGGTGCGTCGGTGCGAGGAGGTCCGGCGGCGGCGGCGGCACCGGCCCCCAGGAGGCGCTCTGAGATGCGCCACTGCGAGCACTGCAGGAATCGAACTACAGACGCAGCCGAGTCCTCAGGGAGAGGTCAGGAGAGCCAGACGGGCGGCGCCCCCGCTGGGCCGACCGGAGGCGGGTCTTGGCTCCGGCCCCGCCCCCGCACTAGTCCACCTCCTCCATGTTGCTGTAGGACGGCGCCGCGCACTCCCCGGAGTGGGCGAAGAGGTCGGCGGGCCCCTCGGGGGTCAGCGTGGGCGGGCCCTCGGGATCCAGGCCGGTCCCGAAGAGCGCCTGGCTAGAATCCTGGAAGAAAAACCAAGGCGGGGTTGAAAGGAGCTGCGGCGTTCGGCTTCTGTCACCAAGAAAGACCAGAGCAGGAGGAGACGCCGCCGGACGCTTTATTCCCAGGATTCAACAGTTACATTCACACTGAGGTATCAGAACCCCGACAGCAGGAAGGTTCCGTTCTGCCGGGTCCAGACTGGACTTTAAAAACAGAACTACAGTACTGCTCATCACCCGGAGCTCATTACAGACAAAACACCAATCAGGAGCATTCTGGTTTCAGTCTGATCCTTCAATCATCAGCTGGCGTCTTCAGGCTCCATGCTGCTGAAAGTCCTTCATACTGGCTCGAGTCACCGAGTCTGGTGTCAAATTACAGCCCCTCAAAGCCTCAGAGTGGGCTCTTGGTAGGAATATAAAGACCACAGAACAAGCAGTCCGGGTTTCATCGAGGCTGTGTTCTGTCCCTGGTGTCAAATTACAAGCCCTGGCGCAGTGGGACATCATTTCAAGTGATCCATGACCTCCAGCGAGGCTGGGGTGAAAGGTCAAACCACAGCAGATCAGCTCCCTTCAAGAGGGAGCGGACAGGCATCGGCATTGCATATCTGAGAATCACGTACGAAGGCAAAGGTCACAGGTCACAGTCCACTGCCTCTGGACCAGAACCGAGACCGGAGCCTGTGGACAGGATCTTTAGCTCCAAACTGTCCACAAACACTGCGGCCAAAAGCTGGAGCAGCCTGAAGCTGGAGAGGTGGACGGTCTTCAGTCGCTCCCGCTTTTGTCCAAGTTCAGCGTCGGAAGTTCAACTTTTTAGTTGGAAGAACTCCACAAAAGTCAGCATTTCTAAATGTCTCGATGTCAATATGGCTTCAGCACAACATGGAGTCTCTGAGCGCCCGCCGCCGCCGCCGGCCTCAGCTCCAGCTGGCTTTGTAAAGCAGAGGGTAGAGCAGGTTGACGAAGAGGGCGAGCACGGCGGTCAGCGTGCCCAGGACGAAATAGCGCACGCAGTCGTCGTCGGGATAGTCCGACATCCTGTTCCGGCGGCGCCGCCGCGGCGCCGATCCCTCCCTCCCAGGATCCTCTTCCTCGTCTGAGCTCCTGGGCGTCTGTCGGCGCCGCCGCAGCAGCGCGGAGCGCAGCAGACCGCCGGGGCCGCCGTCCGGCCCCTCCTCTTCCTCCTCCAGTTCCCGCCATATCAGAGAGGCCTGCGATTGGCGGAAACCGGTGTCAGCTTCTGGGAAAAGGCGTGGCCTAACACACACTTGATCACAGTCGGAGCCGGAGCCGGGCCGCCGCCCCGCTCACAGGACTCCTCTACACAGCAGGGGGTCGACGCCACATTCTCTGAAAACGCCTGCAGGAGCTGCTGCCTTACGGCCGAAGGGAAACACGCTTCAAGTCACGCAGACGACGGCGTTATTAGGAAAAACACACCAAGTCAGTTTGGAAAAACACCCGCTGGTACAAAACATGTCAGGAAGACATTTCTAACCACCGGGCTGGAAAACTGAAGGTTTTCCTATAAATGACACGATATTGATCACAAAAAAACCTGAAGTCAATCTTTTAATGTCTTTTCTAGCACGTGCAATGCAGCCTGAAGTCTAAATAGTATAATTAATTATAATATTTAGACGAACCCCCCCCCATCCCCAGTGTGTGAAGTGTGACTGTCTCCCAGCTGCAGGTTCTGGTGGTGTACAGAAACATTTTAATTCTCCGGGTCCAGATGTGCCGATGCTCCTGCTCCAGAACCTTCTGTCAGTCGGTTCCTGGGCTTTGAGCCCAGTGTTCATCTCACGGTCCCTGTTCTCCGTCAGACGGTTCTCTACCTTCACTTTCTGTCCAGCTGTGCAGAAACACAGGAGGCCGTCTTTCCTCTACTGTCTGACGCCTTGTGTTCATCTGCAGCTCCACAACCAGAGGAAGTTTGTTGATTTTGATCTTTTCACTCACTTTTCTTGGGTTTTTTCTGATTTCTGGTCCAGCCAGCAGGTGGGAAATACTTTGGACTGTCAGTCTACTAACATCTGGAAATGAGATGTGAATGCCTGCACAGTGTCTGAAAACACTGATCACAGTAATGCGTGTGTTGAAATCACTATCAAAATAAAAGTGCAGTCTCACAGATAAAGTCTACATGAATTCAGAAACTCAAGGACCAAGCTGTTGGAAAACCGGACTTCTTTGTCGCACACCACCGACGTCAAGTAAAAGACTGAGTTACTCCTGTTTCCAGTTTTCATACCACCTCGATGAACACTTGAATATATCTGTACTTTTGAAGGAGAAAGCTGCAGTGTGTAGCGCAGGCTCGCTGCTCGCAGTAGCATGTGCTGGGCGTGCAGAACACACTCCGCTACGGTGAACTACGGCGGCTCGCTGATCAGTGTGTGAAGCAGGAAGCTTTTGATCAGCTGACGAGGCTCAGACTCTCTCAGGACGGCCCACGTTAACGCTCCCGGTCAGCAGAACGGACTCACGGCACCACCCGGTGGTTTGACGTGGTATTACAGATGGACGGCTGTCTCCCTCACCTGGCTGGCTGCTGCTCCCGCCGCCGAGGGCGACTCGGCGCCGACGGGCCGGAGGAAGCGCGGCGGCCTCTCCACGGGCGAGTTCCTCCGCCGGTAGAACAGGACGTAGGCGTAGCGGGTCACCACCTGGCTCTCCTCCACCATGGTCACCGTGCTGTCGTCGAACAGACGCCAGCCTGCCCGGCGGCGGGGGAGGGGACGGACGGAGGTTACCGGGGGCCTCGACGGGGGAGCACAGGACGAACCGGGACACTCACCGACGTCGCTGCGCTGGCTGTTCTTGTCGCTGGGCAGGCGGGCGTAGGCCGTGTAGTGTCCTCCGATCATCCCGCCGTAGTGGTTGATGACGGCGTACAGGTCGTACACGGGAGGCTGCTGCACCTCGTCCTTCTGCCCGATGCAGAACTTACTCAGGTCCAGGTTCCTGAAGGGAGACGGCCGGGGCTCGGGTTACCGACAGCCACGGCCAACGGCCCTCAGGCCCGGCGGGGCGCCTCTCTGGACCTACCTGACGGGGAAGTCCACCATGTCGTTGATCTTGTCCCTCCAGATGAAGCTCCTGAAGGAGAAGCGCTTGAGCTGGATGATCAGCACGTTGGGCAGGCGCCACAGCAGCAGCTGCTTGGACGCCTCGCGGTGCTGCTGGCACTTCGGACAGTACCTGAAACAGAGACAGCGGTCTGTTAGTCGCGTCCCTCCAAACGGGGATCCCCCTACCGCCACGGGGTCGGCTCGCCTACCAGGCCTCCTCCGGCGCCAGCACCTCCGGCTTGGTGAACAGGTTGAGGCACTGCTCCAGGGTGAAGTGTCCGGCCCGGGCCGTCTCGCTCAGGGAGCCCGGGTCTTCCTCGTACTCCAGCTCCTTGGAGCTCACCAGCACGTACTCCTTCAGGCGCTCGTTGTTCTTCCACACCAGCTCCAGCGTCACGTCGTCGGTCAGCTCCGCCACCAGCTCCTCTGCACGGGCGAAAAGACACGAGGCATGATTACTGCGGCGGCGCGACGCCTGGTCCGACATCCTGAGGCCGAAGCGCCGGGCGGAAGACTCCGGACAGCGTGAGGGACGGCCGTACCTTTCTCATCCAGCCTCTGCTCCTTGTTGGCGGAATCCAGCAGAGCGACGTAGAACTGGCAGGCATGTCCGGACGCCGCCTCGCTGGGATGCTGGTACCCCGTTACTGCCGCTGTCGGGACAAGCAGGAGTGTATGAGTGTGTGCAGCAACACACATATCTTGCACGCTCGTCTTGGTTTCTACCTTCGGGCCTCACGGCCTTCTCACACGAGGTCTCCTTCTCGGCGTGAGGGTCCAGCGAGCAGCAGGAGGCGGAGGACGCCGGCTCGGAGAATCCCGAGTCCGAGGTCCGTGCGGTGGAGAGCGAGGCCTGGGAGGAGGCGGGGGTCTCGGGCTCCCCGGGCTGGGGGGCGGAGGCCTGGGCCGGTTCAGCCGAGCACTCGGGCAGCAGGGACGGGCTCTCCGGCTCCACGTCGCCCGAACCCCCCGCCTCCGCCGCTGGGATCGGGGGGAGGTCTCCTCGGGACTGGGGCGTTTCGGGGGAAGTCCTGCCCGACTGGAAGGGGGGCTGGAACACGTTGACGGAAAACCTGAACCCAGAAAATCAGGAGGACGACGACGAGGCGGATTAGCTGCAGGTCCAGTAAAGAGACAGAGGCGGCGTCCGGCTGCCATCTGGTCCACGTACCTGGAGAAGCCCTCCAGCAGCTGAGTGAGGCGGCTGTAGCAGAGCCGGGACTCCGGCACGCTGACCAGGAACGGCAGGCCCACGTTCTCGGCGTGGGCGCGGCACAGGCCCTTGTGGCTGGGCCAGTGCGTCCTCTGACACACCCTGAGGGCAGAGGAGCAGAGGGGGGGCGGTCACACTCCGAACACGGCGGGGGAGGCGCGGCTCTGCGGCGGCCGCCACTCACTGGTTGCAGTAGCCCACTCGGTAGCAGCGGGTGCAGCGCTTCAGCTTGTCGTCCTCGGACGCCGGGGGCTTCAGGCAGGCGGCGCACTTGGAGATGGGGATGTTGGGAACCTGGAGTTTCTGACAAGTGGAGCAGAGAACACTCGAATGAGGAAGACGCCCCCCCTCGTTTCATGGTGGAGGGGTGTGAGAACCAGGACACCCTGCTGGTACCTGCTGCACTCTGAGCACCACCACCCGCTCTTTGGCCAGCTCTTTGGAGAGCACCTCGAAGCAGAAGAGCATGTCTGAGGAGGACACCGTGTCCAGGGAGTGGGACGGCTGGAACATGTGCTGGAAGCGGTTCTTCCCCACCTGGAGGCAGGAAGAAGCTGGTTTGGACTCATCCTGACAGCAGAGAGCGATGAGGAGGAAACATGGAGTGTAGCGAGTCTCACCTCGGCCAGTCGGAGGTTCTCCGGTTTGACCCTCACGCTCCTGGAAATGGACTCGAGGACCTCCACGGTGCTGGAGTTCTCCTTACTCACACTCACCAGAAACTGTCAGAACAGGAGAGTCACACGGCTGCCGGCTGCTCCGGGCGGCACGTCGGTACCGGGACGAGGCTTCTGTCTCACCTTGATGGGTTTTTTATGAGGCTCCTTGGCGAAGTAGAAAACTGAGAGCACCTTTTGCTTCTGGGGCAGCGGGACGGGCAGGTAGAGGAAGGGGTCAAAGGTGATGGACACCTGGCAGAAGGGGCGGAGACGTTGGGAGGTCAGGAGACGACGCGTTCGGCTGAGAGCCGGCGTGTTGTGGAGCGGCGGTCTACCTTGGAGCACGTCGGGCACACCAGCTTGGACTTGAACTGTCCCTGGAAGAGGTCTACGATGAAGGAGTCGTTCCTCATCTTGTGCCTCTGCCACGCCTCCTCCGCCACCACCTGCAGCAGCACACACACACACATTCCTCATCATTTCACGATGGAACTGACCCTCATACCGGCAGCACCTGAAGTGGATCCACAGTTTAAGCCAACTGATCATGATTCACTTCTCGTTTGAAGAGGACACTGGAAATGTCCGCCTGCCACCTACTTCATCCAGGCGTCCGTCGGAGTCCACCGTCTCCGTGTAGGGCTTGTTCTGGATGCGGTTCAGGTCCTCGTGCAGGCCGTCCAGCAGGAAGGCCATGAACTCCTGGGCGTCGTGCTGGGCGTAGCCCGTGAACTGGCTGGCCTTGCTCGCCACGATGGCCTGCGGCGAGTCGGCACAGCGGCGGCGTCACACGCGGCTCCACGCCACACCGACAGGTCCGGGCGGAGGCCTACCTTGAGCTTGGAGGGCTGGAAGGCGTGGTGCGTTCCCTTCCACAGCGCTCTGAGCAGCACGGCGAAGCCGATGGCCAGCCGGCCGCCGGTCCCCAGAGGGTTGTTACAGTTGATCTCTGCCTCGAAGGCTCGGTCTGTCCACAACACACAGCAGAGCTCAAACCCGGCAGCCCACCGCGGCAGGCGAGTGTGTGTGAGTGTGTGTGAGTGTGTGTGAGTGTTTACCGTGGAAGTAGTCCCTGAGCTCTCTGGTGTTGGACAGCGACTGGATCACGCTGTTCATGAAGCAGGTGTTGCCCAGGTTGACCAGCCCCGTGAAGCCGGGCAGGCACACCTTCTTCTCCTCCTCCTCCTCGTGCCGCTCGCCGCCGGCGGGGGGGGCGTGGGTCATCGGCTGCACCATGCAGGTGGGCTTCGGCTGAGGACGGAAAACACACACACACACACACACTCACAAACCCCTCCACGCCAACGGCCCTGCAGCGGCGTGTGTGTGGCGGCCTGACCGTGGCGACGGCGGGGTCCGGCTTGCCGATGGCCACGTGCTCCGAGACGCCGCGGGGGGCCACGGCGTCCAGGCCGCCGTCCTCCACCCTGGGGGGGGCCTTGGGGGCCTTGGGCTTGTCCTCCGCCACCCGGGGCGGCTCCTCCTTGGCCGGGAGGCTGTGCTGGCTGCTGCCCGGCTGGCTCTTCTCCATGCAGGCGGGGCTGGAGGGCACAGCCACCTTGGCGCCACCCACTGCACCTTAAACAGAGGAGGATGGAGCTTGTGATCAAAGGAAGGCGAGACCACAGGAACCCAGATCGCAGCTTCAGAGTTTCATCGGATGATCTTCTCTGGTGATTCCATCAGTGAGCTTTCCATGCATAAGTAAGTTTTTAGTTTAACAAGGTTTGTTAAAAACAGAAAAGACCTCATCCGTGAAGTTAAAGTTAAACCAAATAGATTTTCTCTCTGCCACATTTCACTGATCTACAAAAGCTGAACCTGACATCAGAGACCAGTAAATGACTGATGAGACTTCCAGCTAACATGCTGGTGCTGATCATGTCACATGACGTCCAGGTGAGGATGGATGAACACTAAACTTCTCGTTACAGTTTACCTCCACCCACAGCTTCCATCCCCAGAAGACTGATAACACACTCACACACACTCACACACAGGGCTTTGAATGGTTCCTGAAGGGAACCACCCGCACCTGTCATTCGTTTGCTTCTAATTAGTGTGTGTGTGTGTGTGTGTGTGTGTGTGTGTGTGGAGCTGGAGTGAAGGGCTCTTTCTGCTGTCATGAGTTAAAGAGGAAACAGCTGTTTGACACTGAGAGGCTTTAACCAACCAGGAGAGACCAAGGCTCTAGTGTTACATTCAACGCCAGTGTGTGTGTGTGAGTGTGTGAGCGGAGCTGAACACACACTCAGGGGAGTGAGAGGGAGTTGAAGCCTGGAAGCAGACCTTGTGTGGCGGGGGCCTCCAGACCCCCCCAGCGCTGGCTGTGCCTCTTCTTCAGGGTGATGTCCAGACGGGACGGGGTGAAGGAGTAGCTGCACTGCTCCGGCTGGATCAGGTTCCTGGGGGGTGAAGAGCGTTAGGATCCCCAGGCTGTTCCAACGCTGGTACCACTCACACTCACACACACACACACACTCACACACACTCACCTGAGTTTGACTTGCCACTTGAAAACGGTGTTGGGTCCACAGTCTGGGTGAAACCGCAGGAAGTTGGGATCGCTGCGGAGGAAGACAGACACAAACCAAGACCGGTCGATCAATCAACCGCCGCCACACACAGGCGGGGCGGAGGGGGCGGGGCATCAGGAGGGGGGTCAGGGTTTCCACCTGGTCTGGAAGATGAGGGTGAAGTCCTGCTCCCTGAAGAGGACCCTGGCCGAGTCCCTGCAGATCCCCTTCATGTAGACGTTGACCACCATGAGGTCGGTGCCCTTCTCGTACCAGTCGTTCTTGACCGCCTGCAGGTTGACCATGGGCTCCGGCGCTGCAGGGAGTCGTACCGCTGCGGTGAACTCACAACCGGAACCCGGGCACGGCGCCCGCCTCGTGTGACGATGATGAACCGCGGCCTCACCTTCCTGCTGCTTCAGCTCCAGCGGCGGCTCCTCCTTGGACTGGTCCCTCTTCTCCTCGCCGTCCCGCCGGGCGCCGGGCGCCGGCGGCGCCGCCTCCGAGGCGGGGGTCCGCCGGGGGCTCGGAGAGTCCCGCTCCGGCTCGGGGTCCGCGTTGGCTCCCGGCTTCAGGGGAGAGGCGCCGTCTGCTTCCTGGTTCAGGCGGCTGCTGCTGGTGCTGACGGGGGCTTGTGATTGGCTGTCGCCGGCGTCTGACGACTGGCTTTCTTTGTCCAGGAGCTGAAAGAGAATCACGACGGAGGAGAGCAGAGTTTACTCCCCCGGACCGAGTCGACAGAACCCAGAACCCTGAACCCTGAACCCCGCCGGTCTCAGCTGGTCTCACCTGGGTTTTGGAGGTGATGCTGGCGGCCGCCGCCGCTCCGGGGGCGGGGCCGTCTTCCGGACCGCCGCCCCGCCTCTCCGCTCTGTTGTCTGCAGGCCTCTGCTGCGGCGTCGGGCTCCGGCCGGCGGGCGGCGGTGACCCGCGGTCTGTAGACTGGACCGAGGGAGGGCGGGGCGCCGAGGCGTCCCTGCTGGTCTTGGGCGGCCTGCTGACGGTGCGTTTGGCGCTGGGCTCCTGAGGCTGCTGCTGCTCGCCTGCCGGGCCCGGAGCGGGCCTGCTGCCGCCGGGGGAGGCCGCTCCACCTGCTGCTGCACCTTTCCCCCCCTCGGGCTCGGCGGAGGCCTTGTCACAGGCCGTCTTGCTCTTCAGGCAGCGCTTGACGCCCCTCTCCGCCTTGCTGCCGCCGCGCCTCGGGTCGCCGTGCGCGGCAGCTGGAGGCGGCTGCGGCTCCGCAGACGGTTTGGACTTCTCTGAGGAATCCGAGGAAACGGCCTTCTTCTCATTTTTGGCCTCTGCTGACGGAACCTCCTTCTCCTTCTTGTTTGACTGAAGCAGAGGAAAAGTTAAACGCCGTTTTCATTACTGGAGAAGAGACTGAACTGAGGATTCTGCAACTAAAGTCTGAGATGTGCACGCTGCAAAGACACACTTGGCCGAGTGAATGAAATCGAGAAAAGAGAAGAGACTGACCTTTAGAGAAGGCCAGATGTGAAAGGGAATCTTCTTGTGCATGATGAGATGCAGAAATCCTCCCTTCTCCTTGTACTGGACTCTGCTGCACGAGGCCTCGATCTCCTCCTGCAGGTGGCAGATCCACTGCCGTCCATCTGAGAGACAGGGGCGATCCGCAAAGGTCACAAGACAGAAGAAACGCCACTGTTCTGACAAACAGCCTGAGACGTTTTCTTTACTTCGAAACAGAAAAGTTGATTCTGGGACTTCAAAATCTGAAAGGTCTCAGATCTAAATGCAGCTCAAGATTTACCGAAGGAATATGAAACATCCAGACCTCGGAGATCCTCACCTGGGAAGTGCACTTGGCAGTGTGTGTCGGTGAAGCTGGTGTTGATGTCCTCGGTCCTCTGGACGCCCTCTCCGCAGCGCAGCCGGACCGTCACCTCGGTGACGTTCTGCTTCCAGTCCACGAACACGTCTGGGACGAGAGGTTCGAGCAGCGCGTCATCACAACGCTTTGAAACGCAGCCGAGTCTCGGAGGGAAACACAAGGAGGGATCATCTGGCCACAGAACAAAGCGCCGCCGCGGGGGCTTTAAATATGACAGAGCGGGCGCACGTGACGACGTGCACCTGCTCACACACTCACACTGTCACCGCAGTCGCATGCTGGAGTGGGCCGAGCTGGCAGACAGGCCGAGGCGGTGAACTCAGCCTTCACTTCTAAAATTAACTGCGCCGCACTCGCCCCGGTAAACACCGCGCTGAACACGATCATCTCACTTTAAAGGAATAATCAGAGTTCAGACAGACGACCCGGCACCAGGGGAAGCAGACGAAGAAGAAAGAGCAGCTACCTTCTTTCATGGTGGCGTCAAAGTTTTGACCAAGAGTGAGAAGAGGTTCATGTTGTGAAGGAGGACGTCGGACGCCGGAGTCTCTGCAGGCTTGGCCACATATGGCTCCCCGGCTCCCCGTCTCTCCCTGCCCCCCCGGAAAGGTCACGGCAACACTCAACCCCTCCAGCTGGTGACGGCTGTATTCCCGGCGGAGCCGCGCTGCAGCCAGCTCTGATGTCCGGGAAAGCCGCCACGTGGACGTCCACACACTCCGCGTCACATCGGGCCGGGAGGAGGACGGTGTGTGTCGGACGGATCGCCGGAGCGGTCCGGTGACCTTCACACACCCGCAGACCCGGATCGGACCCGGCCGCGGCTAGAATTACAGCACTTCAGCAACGCTGCGACACACGTGCCCGGAATGCAGGGGGCCCACATGCACGGCGGCTCCACGCACACACACACACACACACACACACACAACGTGCACCGGATCCACAGCAGGCACTGAGGTCAGGCACCCTGACTCTGCGAAGCCTTCGGTTTCAGGAACCGAGCACAGCGTCTACACAGAGTTGGACTGTGACACCTAATGGTCAAACGCTTGACCAGAACTCGGCGGCGCAATCGGAAACTAGAGTTGTTCCGATTCCGATGCCAGTATCGGAAATTGCGCCGATACTGACGAAAATGCTGGCATCTGTATCGGCGAGTCCTGGAGTCCAGGTACCGATCCAAGACCACGTCATTAATTAAATTAGTAATCTATTTCCTGGTCAGCTCCGTTAGCCCAGTTAGCGCTGACACTTCTTCTTCTGTAATGTTTTGTGGCAGCTTGCATCCCGTTGGCTGCACTACCGCCATCTGCTGGTCGTTAGCTCTGACACAGCTCTTTGCCGCTGTGCTGCAGCTGCTGTTCTTGAGAAGAAGAATGGATCAGGTGACAGACGTACAGCGCCGTTAAAGAAGCCTATTTTTTTGTTTAGAGTGCAGCTTCTGCTCTTTGGATTTTTATTTTTTGAATGTAACTTCACAGGTTGGTTTTGGACTGTAACATTTTGGAAAGTAATCTTTTAAGTTGCTGTTGAACTATTTTTTTTACTGTTCTATTTAAATGACCTGTTCATTTTAATATGGTATGTTTGCACCTTAATAAAATATTTCTAGATTTGTTTATGAAGTTACTGTAGCACTGCTGTTATACTGTTTTATCTAAATGACTTCATTTTACAATATTGTGTCTGCACTTTAATTCAAAAACATAACATATATTCCTAGATTTAAGTTGCTGTTGCACTACTGTTTAATATTCTATTTAAATTCCCTTTAATATAAAAATATTGGGGCTGCACTTTAAGTTATTGAAAATAATTATAACTCGATTGATTTAGTTCAGTTGCATTTGCGCTGCTGTTTTTGCTATTTAAAAATAAATGGCTTGAATTTGCTGTATTGATTCATGTTTTAGAGGGTTTAACCTGAGGCAGGCCTCACCACAGTGATCATGTGACAGTCATGCAGGCGAGGCATGATGTTATTTTATAATATACTGGTATCGGATCGGTACTCGGTACTGGCCAATACCCACAGTAAAAGTATCGGAATCGGTGTCGGGAGGCAAAAAATGGTATCAGAACATCTCTATTGGAAATCTGCGCCACACCAAACCCACTGCGCCGGCTCCAGCCGCTCGATTCCAGGTGACGAGCGGAGAAGCAGGTCAGCTCTGCCGCCAGTCGCTAATGAGGCCAACGGACATGTGGACCAAGGCCGCCAACAAGCGTCCTGGACGAGTGAAAAACGGCGTGCTTCTTCTGAACGTTTTGATGTTTTCCGGATCCTGGGAGGAGACTGACGTGTAAAACCCAGCTCCCTCCAGGAAGAGCGCGTCTTTCTCGGCCGCTTCTCTGCGGTAAAGCAGAATGTGCTTCAGGGTCACCTCGGCTCAGGACGGGGACTGCAGTGACTCCAGCTAGCAGGAAGGCTATTTATTCATCTTAGGGATGCAAACAATTAATCAATTATTGACCATCAATAAGAAATTACTCAATTAAAATAAATTACTTGCAATTAATTGCGTTTTGAACTTGTAATTCCCTTCAAGCCCTCTTGAGGGCGCGCTTGACACCAGACATCCTTGACACACACACACGGTAACGCAGAAGAAGCTGCTCTGACGACAACAAGACAGACGAGAAGCGGTGAGCTGGCAGGATGAGGGGGACACGACGGAGTTCGGTATGGAGCCACTTTGAGTTAGTCAACGACGACAAATGCACAATCTATGGAAGTATTTTAAAGTACAACTCCTCCACAACTTCGCTAAGTTATCACCTCGATACGTCATTCAGCCGTGCTGCGAGGAGCGAGGAGCTCTCAGCCTACAGTCACCGCAGCGCCGGGACAACGAGTGACTCCAGGAAGGCAGGGGGCGCCACATTATTCTCAGGGATGTTTTTAGTTGTTTACTGGCAGCAAGTTTTTTAATGTAAAGGAGGATTATAAATGGTGCTAATAGTCCAACTGTGACTTAATTTCTTTTCAGATTTATGTATTTTATTATACTGCTAAATAAGAGACAGTGCACTAATTTATTTTCAAGTTAAAGTCACCAGTTGTATTTGATTTGCTTCTAACAGACAGTGCACTTATTTATTTTCATGTTTCAACAAGCCTTAAATTAGCCTTGTTATCGCATTGTTCCATCTGTGAATGAGTTGTTTCCTGCTGTTAAGAATAAATCTTTTATTAAGGAACATAATTTACATTTTCTCTTTCATAAGAAAGAGCCTTTTCTAAGAAATGAACCGACTGATTCAGAGGGAAATTCAGCTTCACAGAAAAATTGCCGCTTATCCATTAATCGATCATCGATCGATAAGATGAAACGACTATCGATTAACGAATTACTGGATAATTTGCGTCCCTCTGTGCGCTGCTGAGCTCTGGGGACGGGTTCTACTTCCTGCAGTTCCAGGCGGGAAGAACAAACGATGGAGCTGCGACTCCGGTCTCGTTACCTTTCTTGACTTCTGCCAGAAGCCCGTCCACGGCTGCAGCCGCCGCCGCCGCCGCCCTCTTGGCTTCCCTGCTCTCCTGGTTGGCCCGGTCCTTCTGCTTCTTCTTACTGGTGCTGGAGGGCGGGTCAGAGCCGCCGCCGCCGCCTCGCTGCTGGGCCCCGCCGCGACGGCCACCGGTCTCCTGACCGCTGCTGCTGGCCATCTTCAGGCACTTGGCGCTAACGGGCCGCCCGTCGCCGGAATCGCTGCCGCTGCTCGGGTCTGAATCTGAGGTGTGCCTCTTCCTGCCTGACCCGGCTATCTTGGCGATGATACTGGTCGGAACTCTCCCAGAACAGAATCCAGAGGCCTAGAGAGGGACGGGGACCTGAGGAGGACACAGACACAGCGTTACATGAAGCTCGGTGAGTGTCAGACCTCCAATCAGCCCAGCTAGCAGCAGAGGCTAGCCCGCCGTGGCTGAAGTTAAGCTAGGTGGATCACCGGAGGTAAACCAGAGGAGCAGCTGGCTCCTTCACCTGTGGCGAACCAATCAGAACGCGCGCTCGGCTGCAGCCTGCGACGCACTGAGCTGGTCTGGCTCACCAGAGGAAGGCTTTCCAAACGCGTCTCAGAAGGAAACCAAGGGATGGAGAGCCAGACTGGAGATCCGGTTACCAGGCAACACACCCTCGCTCGCCTAACCACAGACTGGTTGTGACTCTGCACACGGCGTGGAGATGAAAACGAGCCGAGATGCCTCCACTACTCTGCAGCGTCTGCATGGAGGAGGCCACAGGAGGCCGGGAGTGTGTGTCAGACATCACTCCACACTGAGGAAGGTAAAACCAGGAAGAATCTGAGCGCAGGCCGACGACACAAAGCAGAACCTCAGAACAGCTGGGCTTCAGCCAAACGTGTCCGTGAAGAACAGACACTGGAGCGGAAGAGAGCAGGAAAGAATTTAGTTCATTAGTTTGTTTCTATGTTTCACTGTGTGGACGCTGGAAGGATCCACATCATCACTTTATTTTTGCATTTTATTTTGTTCCAACGAAGGATTACACACAAAGAATAGATCTGTATTTATTCTGCTGGAATACACAGAAATACAACTTCATTTTGTCAAAATTTGATGGATGCAATTTGCCTAAAGTTAAGATTGAAAGTAATCACAGCTTAACGAAGACGCTGTGGTTTGAGTCAGTGTCAGATCATGATTTCACACGATGGAAAACGCAGACAGAGCAGAACCGGGCGGAAAGGTCTGCTGCTGTAAGGTGGATTCAGGCTGAGCATCATGTTTTCAAAAAGTAACAAAGCCAATCATTACTTTCAAAAATAAGTGACCCATAAAGTAATATTCTTGGAGAAGTAATCAGTAACTAATTACTATTTCTGAATAACTTGACCAACTCTGGCTTCAACAAGCGCTGCAGTCGATCCCGGGTTCCTCAGCAGGTCAGTGTTCCTGCTGCGGAACTTTCCAGAAGAGACAACAAGTGGAGGAGATGCTTCCAGACGGCTGGACGCCGCCGCCGCCGCCGCCACCTGACTGCTGTGTGGCAGCGTACCGACGTGTCCCTGGAAGCTGGTCTGCTTCAGCCTGATGTTAGCCCTCCTGCATGTGACCCCTGACCCCTGCTGCCTCCACTCTTCTAAACTGATCATGCTTCTCCTCTCTGTGCAGCGCGACATGCTGGATTCCTGGCTGCTGCTCCTCCACCTCCACCTCAGGCTGTCCGTTATTGACGGGGCTGCTGGGCGTGTTTACAGTGACGTGCACTTTGCACTGGAGGCTGCGGGACTTTCTGATGTAATCCCAGAGAGACGGCCCAGTGAGAGCAGCGTCAGAGAGCTCACACGGCTCATCTCCTCACAGCGACAACAGCTTCTTCATTCACTGTCTCACCTGGGACCGTCTGGAGGACGGCAGGACGGACGGGGTCCTCTGGCTCAGAGAACCTGAGCCCAGAGGTCAGAGTCCAGACGCGTTAAGGCCTTCTAACTAGCATAACTACTGTTTACTCTAATGATTTTAGATTTAACAAGCAAAAACAGAACTTTGGCCACCTCCCACCCTCAAACAAGACAAAGCCTCCTGATCTCTGGCACCCAGGTTGAGAACCACTGAAGTGTTACATTAAAAACCAGAACAGCGGTTAGATGGTTATGGATTTTGAAGACAGATGTTATTCCAAACATAAATGTTTCATATTGACTGTGACAGTAAAACTTGAAAAGAGAGCCGTTACTCCACTGCTGTGTATTGATCATCTGTACGGAGGAGGAATGACTGCATTCCAGACATTCTGAATTTGATTCTGTTGAAAAAACAAGACGGGCAGAAGACAACATGCATAGAACTGACTGAGTTTGTGTCTTCACGTTCACTAGAGGGATCTTATTTTTTCACACCGCTGCTAAATAACAATACAGCATACAGTGGCTGAGCTAACAGCGTCAGTCAGCTGCTAGACTAACTACAGGCGAACTACCTCGCCAGGTTGAGAGCGATACTTGAACATCACCTTCCAGGAGACTAAACTCACTGAGCGTCCCGGACAGAGCGGGACGGCGGTCACCCTCACCGTCAGGAGCTCAGGGAACCAAATCCCTCATGTTTCAGAGTCGCTTCGGCTTATAGGCTAAAAGGCTTCATGGTGCTGCTCAAGAAAAACTGAATAACGGTTGCATTGAGACATTTACAGTCCTCTTAGTTTTAATCCACCTGATGCACTTTATTGTACGATTTCAGCTGCAGTGTGTAAAACCTTTTCGTTGTCCACATTTCCACGATGAAAAAGATTTGCATGAATTTTAATAAAATGCAAACATTGTTTTGAATGTAATAGTGTTGATTAATTTGCCCTCTGAATGATCAGTATCATGTTATGTGCATGAACTGAGAATTCACAGTTTTAGGTTAACTAGCAGTAAAATAGGGCCATATCTTGTGATATGATGATCCTGACACGAGTATTGGGAGGTCCTTAGTAATACACAGCCTAATTATTTAGTTAAACAGCTGGATTTTCTCTGCATGCAGGGAAGGCCTTCTACATAATTATGAGATTATGAAACATCTTAAAGTGGAGTATTATGAGTGTCCCAGGAAAGGCGAGGCAAAATATCGTCATCATCTATGTTGACATCCTAATGAGCACTGTTTCTACCAGTTATATACAATACCAGCCGATCAGGAGAGTAACTTAAAATAAAGTAAAGAGACAGCCTGTCAGTGAAGTGAAACTCAGCCGCACGGAGGTTAACTACTTCCTTAGCATAGCAGCTAGCTGCTAGCACGTCCAGAGAGATAACAAAGAACAGCCACTAAATGATCCGTCTTATCTCACTTCACATCTAACACGTTACAGAAAACACACAAGTCGGTCAGCAGCCGGGAGGAGAAGGTTTGACAGTGACGGTTCTTTCTTTTAAAGCTCGGCAGCTCCCGAGCTAGCCCGGCTAACCGGCTACAAAGGTTCGTTTATTTTCAGTTACATCTGCTTAACGCTGTCACGTTCTTGTTTGCAGCACACACACACACACACACACACACACACACACACACACACACACACACACACACACACACACAGTATGCGTCATGAATATTCTAATTTACAAAACATCTAACAAATCGATTCTCAAAATCACATCTTGCTTTTCCGATCCTGCACTACTGGACCACCGCGTTGAGCCTCATTTCACCTCTGCACTCATAAATAAACTCTCCGCGGGGTGATAACTGTCGGACTGGACTCTGCCGATCGACACAAACCACGCATGAAACCACAACAAACCGCCTGCGGGTTATTTGAGGATATAGCTCGCAGCCCAACAGTGTCTCCGCGCACAGCGCGCAGCACCGGGCTAATAATCGAGCGCTCCCACACACCCGGGTCGCTAATGACATTAGCCGCATGCTAACACACGGATCGGGCTGTTTAACCCAAACAAAACGCCATGGCGTCCGGTGACACCGGGCGGCCGCCCGAGGCTGGACCGTCCGCTCCGAGGCGGTGCCGGGGGGAGGACTCACCGGGCTTCGGCGCGGAGGGAATTCCGTCTCGACACACAATGGGCGCCTCGGCCGGCTGCTAAGCTCCTTGACGGCAGCGGGCCGCTGCTGCCGCCGCCGCTGCCCACTCTCCAAACCCGCAGTCCTTCTGGAAGATTCCCTCTCCTCACCCGGGGCCCATTGCTGGAGACTTTCTGAACACTGGCGTTTCAGGCGGAACACAGCGGGGCGCCGCGGGGAGCCGCTCAGTCCATCCGGGTCAGCCGCTCTCCGCGGACGGTCTGGAGCCAAATCCACTGCTGCCCGGCCGGAGTCGGACCGAGAGCCGTGCGCGACGGACGCTTCCTGCCTGGCGCGTTCACGTGATCCGCACATGCGCGCGCGCACACACACACGCCTAATCTTTCAGTTCAGTACAAATCGATCTAATATTAATCAAGTCAACCAGATTAAGTGTTACGATCAGTCTGGATTCAGTCCAGGTTAATCTGCTGCTCCTCAATCCACAAACACTCACTCCTTTATTTTTTACTTTCATTTGTTCATTTCAGTCAACTTTAGTTCAACCAAATTTAAACTCAAATTCAATTAAATTGATTTTTTAAACTAAATTTGGTTGTGATTTGTACATTTTTATTCAATCAAGCAAATTTAATTCTGGCTCCACAAAGTTGCCAGTCCAAATCCCAGTCCAGCTGGGATCAAAAGTAAACCCGAAAGTTTTCCTGACCATTTGTAATTTGTTTTTTATGCACAAGTGAAACATCAACGAGTCCAAGAGGACAAGAAAACGAACCAGTCTGCTTGACAGACACACACTTTAATAAAAATGAGCTTGTAGCCACAGTCCACCTCATGGAGGCTGCCTTTGTGTTACTGACGTTTTGTTAAAGAGTTATTGAGACTGAAAGTCCCAATCTGTGAATATCTTTCCAACTTTACTGGACTGTTCAGTACAGATTTCTCTATTCCATTTCTCTGGGATCTTTCGGCATCTTAAGAATTATAAAGATCCCCAGCTTTACTTATCTCATTACGAGGAAACTATCTCGTTATAACCAGAGACAGCTCAGAATGTATTCCTTCACTGTGGCAGTTCTGCGTTTCCGTACAACGAAATACTGCAGACTTTTCCATTACTGTTATTACAGAGTCCAGTTTGAATCGTGCCGTTCTTATACCAAAATAAAAGCCACCTGCTGTGATGGAGGTATTCAAATAAACCAGCAGGAGGCGCACTTTTCCTTCTGATGTGTTTAATGACTAAAACTAGAGTTTTTATCTTCCTTCCCACATCAAAACCAAAGCTGTGAGAGAGTAACTCAGGCAGTAGCGTGATCCATCTGGTCCCTGAGGTCCCGTTTTTCTGGGGATTTCCATGTTCTCCTCCAGTCTACAAAGGTGTGTGTGAGCTGGATTGCAGGTGTGTGTGTGTGTGTGTGTGTGTGTGTGTGTGTGTGTGTGTGTGTGTGTGTTCCTCCTTCACGGACTGAGACACAGACGCTGAATGACTGTGTAGCCTTTATTCACAGAGTGTGGAGTAAAGCTGTACAGGTCTGGTTTGGCAGCTGGCGGCCGGTCACACACACTCCTGGCAGCTGGCGGCCGGTCACACACACTCCTGGCAGCTGGCGGCCGGTCACACACACTCCTCGCAGCGGTGCAGTGGAGAACACACTCCTCCATCAGCCTGCTTCTTTGGTTCAGGAGCTGCTTTGGCTTGTTTGAACAGAAATGAGAGCTCAAGGTGAAGCTGCCTCGGCTTCCACTGCTCATCAACACGTTAACACACACACAGTCCTTACACAACACAGAAAACACACTAAAGCTTTTAAAAAGGGTGCAGGCACATCACACAGCCACCTCCGTCACTGAAATGTTCGTATTCAAACATCACTTGAAGAAACCTGCTCTGCTTTGTCTGGACGATGTCTCCTTCTTCCACATCTGTGCAGTTTTGACTTCAGTTTTCTGTTTTAAAAGACCTGAAACGCAGATTCAAACACACACATTCTGGATTCTTTTCCAAATAAACGCAAGAAAATGACGTGCATAAGATAAACGTTAAATACAACCAGTGGAATCCAACTCATTTACACGGTTATGTGACAGCAAACCCATTCACACACAGCTCTCCGCCTGTAGAGAGCGACGGGGCGGAGGGGGGAGCTCTCCGCCTGTAGAGAGTGATGGGGTGGAGGGGGGAGCTCTCCGCCTGTAGAGAGTGATGGGGTGGAGGGGGGAGCTCTCCGCCTGTAGAGAGTGATGGGGTGGAGGGGGGAGCTCTCCGCCTGTAGAGAGCGGCGGGGCGGAGGGTGGAGCTCTGCGTGGGCGGAGCTACTGGCAGGTGTTGTAGATCTGGATCTGTTTGTTGATGTCGTTGAGGATTCCTCTCATCTTGTCCTCCAGGCCGTCCAGCTGTCGAGCCTTGCCCTCCAGCCTCCTCTGGTTCTCCTCGTAGCTCTTCTCCAGCTCTGTGGGAGGCAGGAGGTGGGGGGTGGGGGGTGGGGGTGGGGGTGGGGGTGGGGGGTGGGGGGGGTCAGGTGGCTCAAGCATCCGGACTCTCCACTCCCTCACAGACACACTGACACCGGTGTGAATGACGACGCCTGTTTTGAGAACAGCTCTCAGAGCGGAACTTTAGAGAACGTTTCAACTGTGGGGAAATGCAGCTGTTCTGAAATGCTGCTCCTGCTCATGAGCACTACGGCAGTAAACGCTGAGATCAGCAGTAGTAACCTGCAGGTTAGCAACTCAGTCATTCAGCTCAAGGTCTCCTGTGGCGATCAGTCTGCCGTCACAGGAAAGGGGCGGAGCTTGCAGCGTCTGATCATTAGAGCAGGTAGAGAAGCAGCTTTTAAAAGGGAGTACAGACATCTATTAACATACATCTATTGTGTTTTATTCTTCTTTTACAAATGTAGAAATGCTATCGACAGTTCCAAATGAAAACTGTTTGGTGTCTTGTCTCATGTTGTCACAGCAACACGTGGATCATGTAGACTCATGTCGTGTTTCCTGTGTTTAATTTATTCTGTCCAGAGCCCATTTATTTCATTATCATAATTTCAGCTTATAATCAATAACTGAACGTGCGTCTTCAAGTTCCATTAGGAGGAGATCCACGTTCTCTGACATAATGAAACACTTTTCCTTTTTTAATGTAATGCAATAGTTACTTTGGCTAGTAATCAGTTACTTTTACAATATTGTAACTCAGTTCCAAACTGAAGTACTTTTTTGAAGAAGTAACCAGTAACTTTTAAGTAACTTGCCCAACACCACTCACCATCCAACACCCAGGATCTTCTCAGAGGGGGCGGATCATTTTCCAAGAAGAGAATGATTATTAAACTCATTCAGGGTCACACTCTGGGCTCCCTGAGGTCGAGACTGAAGAACAGAGCCGGTATTTGGACCTGATGTTCTCCTCTTCCTGTCAACTGCCTCCATCTTCTCACAATCTTTGCTTTCCAGCTTTTCTGGAGGAAAATCGCCCATATAGTCCTGGTAATCTGTCTCTTGGCCTGGTTTGTTATAACTGCTAAAACTGAAAGTCCACTGAATCTTTCCTCAAACACTGATGGACTGAGGTAGTTTGTTCTTCTTTTTTTTTTACATTTCATATCAATTTGAGATTGGAAAAGCTCCTCTCAGCAGAAACAACGGAAGCAGACAGAATCCAACTGTGCACGCTCTTGGGGGCCCTCTGGTGGCCATCGGGGCCCGATGCCCAGCATGTTGGGGTTAGTTTGGATAAGTGTCTGTCACTGGGCCAGGCAGGAACAGAAACAGAATGATGATAATAATAATAATAAAAAAAATAATAATAATAATAGTAATAATAATAATAATAATTCCAAAGACATGCAGTGATTATCGTGGAAACCTTTGAAACAGATCATGACAGAACATTAGTTCACTGCTTTATTTTAAAGCTTGTTGCTCTCTGTTCTGTGGTTGACTCATGAATTGGTTTTAACCATTTCTATGGACTTCATGTGGAAAGTACTGTAAGGAGGTTTTTTTAGTTTAATGTAGCAGCTGTATCAAATCACATCAAATGAAATTATTGGAGCATTTTTCATCCACAGAGTGCCATACGGCTATAGAGAGACTAGAAGAAATATGAATCGAATAATTAAAACAGTGAGTCCGACATTATGGTGATTGACTGGAGGTATGAGAACCAAACTTTCCTAAATATATTTGTTTAGAATCCAACAAAACTAAACCTTTATAAGATTTAAAAATCAAACATTGTTAAATCTTTCAAACGCCGTGTTCGACCTCCTCCATCGCTCACGTCTTGAGCTCAGCTGAAGGGCCGTACCTGCCAGCCTCTGCAGCTTGTCCTGAGCGTCTCTCAGCAGGTCCTTGGCTTCGTCCCTCAGACTCTCGGCCTTCTTCTTGGCGTCCTGCACGGCCCTGGCCTTGGTGTCGACCCGCTGCTGCACCTCGTGGTATTTGTCCGTCAGCTGTCCGTCCAGGATCTGAGGCGGAACGACACCCGGCGTGACGAAACAGACCTCTGGTGGCGGGTGTGTGACGGAGGGCGGCCCACACACACCTGCTTGGCCTCGTTGGCCTTGTCTCGCGCCATGGTGGCGGTCTCCTCGGCGCGGGCCGCCGCCATGCTGTTGTTGGCCCGTTTGGTCTTCAAGGCGTTGATCTCGCGCCCTAGAGTGTCGAGGCGGCCCATGGCGTCACTCAGCTCCTTCTCGCTGTTGGACGTCTCCGATTCGATCTGTGGGTGAACAGTGGCAGAGCTGCTGTCTCTCTCCTCTGTTCTGCTGTTTTCATTTTGTCTCCAGACAGACGGACGTTAAAGCAGTCAACGATACGCAGCGTGCGTGTTCGTTCTGCCGTGTGTGACCTCTGCCAGTCGGTTCTCCGTCTCCCCGATGTCGGCCTTGGCCTTGGCGATGGCTTTCTCCGCAGACGTCTGAGCCGTCTTTGCGTCCACCAGGGCCTGTTTGACGGTCTCGGCCGTGGTCCTCACCCCCTCGGCACGGTGCCTGAACGACAGCAGAGCGCGGCGGGAGGTGAGATGCCAGAAAGCGAGCGTCTGGACTCCGGCCCCGGACGCTCTACCTGGCCCTCTTGGCGTCCAGCAGCAGCCGCTCCGCCCGGTGGACGTCGTCCTGCGTCTGCTGCAGGATGGCGTCCACGTTGGAGAGGCTGCGGACCCGATCCTTGATCTCGTCGGCCAGGTGTCGGATCTGCAGCGGCGACGCCGGGATGGAGAGCTCCAGCACGCGGTTGGCCACCGCCTCGATGCTGTCCGGGTCGGCTCCCTCCTCTGAGACGGAGACCAGAGTCAGACATTTCGGCGGCGGCGGCGGCGGCGGCAGCGTGAGGCTTTGAGAGAGACTCACGGGTCAGGAACTCCCGGATCTGCTTGATGAGGTCTCTCAGGTCGTTGTTGGAGCGCTCCACCTTGTTCCTGGTGGCGGTGGCTTTATCCAGAGCCGCCTGGGCTTTACCTTTGGCCTCCTCCGCCTTGGTCTTGGCCTCCGCCACCTGAATGGAAGGCCAGAATATCGTCAACCCCCGCCGCCCGTGACCGCCACGGGAGCAGTCCCGCTCCGTACCTTGGTGAACAGTCCCTCCACCTCCCCCATGGCTTTGCTCAGCTCCTTCTCTGCGTGTTTGGCCTTCTCCAGCGCGGAGTCCGCCATCGCCACGGCGCCGTTGCAGTTCAGCCCTCCGCAGTGACGGTTTCCTTCGTCGTCACGGCAACCGGCGCCGCCGCAGGGGCTCTCTCCACAGGGGGCATCACCCGGGGCGCCGCAGACCTGGTGGCAGAATGGACACGTTCATTTCCATTACAGCTATTGATCTGAAGGGGAGCTATCGATTCATCATCACACCCTGGGAATGATGGGGGAATGTGTTGTCGATGAATATCATCTTATTTTGAAAGGGGTCCCAGCATGACAGTAAACCTGTACAGTGGATTTAGTAATCTAGTGTCTTTTGGACGGCTGGGGAGAGGTGGTGGATGTCAGACCGACAGGTCAGAGACCAGGACGGACCTTCTCGTTGATCTTCTTCATGTCCAGACCCTGAGCTCTGGTGCTCAGGTCTCCCAGGGCTCGCTTGTTGGCGGCGTTCTTGCGGTTGAAGTCGTCCTTCTTGGCGGCGATGAGGCGCTCCGTGCGGCGGCGGGTGTCGGCGGACTGGCTGACCGTGCTGGGCCGGGTGACGGTCGACTCGTTGGCCCGCCTCTCTGCGTCTCCAGACCGGTTGTAGGAGCTCCGGATGCTGTCGTAAGCCCCTGAAAGCACAGAGGAACATTTCCAGGAATCAGGATCTGAAGCGCCGGCTGCTGACATGGCGTGGCGGCCGCCTCTCCGTCCTCACCCAGGAAGTTGGAGTTCTTGAGGACGTCCAGCTGCTGGTGGAGCTGCTCTGAGGTGAGGTTCAGCTCTTTGGCCTCTCTCTCCAGAGCGCTCAGCTCCTTGCTGGCCTCAGAGTTGCTGTCCTGGACGATAGTTAAGTCTCCCTCCAGACGGTTCAGGTTGTCTGTGGTTTCTCCAATCTGGGTTCTGTCAAATACGTTACGGCACATTTTTAGGACACAAAGAATCTCTTTTATATCTTCCTGGACGACAGGTGAAATCCAGAGCTTCACCTCAGATCTTCAATGAGCTCCATTAGCGTAGCGACGGCGGTAGCGGTAGCATTGCGGGCGTTGACGATCCCCTGAGCCTGAGCCAGTTTCTCCTCCAGGTCTCTGAAGGCCTTCTCGTAGGGTCCAGTGAGCCCGGTGGTCTGGATCTCATGGGCCCGCTCTGCCAGGGTCTTGGTTCGCACGGCCAGGTCCTGACAGTCACACAGAAATAACATCGGTCACGCCAACACACTGCGCGGGGGTCTCTGCCGACGCGTCGGTCCTCCGCACCTGCACGATGCGGTCCCAGTCCCCGAAGCACTGGTGGCAGGGCTGGCAGTGGGGGAACTGGCCGGAGAAGCCTCTGGCGCACTGATCGCAGCGCACGCCCGACACCCCCTGCTGGCAGACGCAGTGGCCGGTCACCCGGTCGCACTGAGACGTCTCGATCCCGCGCCAGTCACAGTCGCAGGCTGGAAGGGAAACGGGGGGAGGCGGTGAACAGGGAGCCACGGGGGACATGCTCATCCCCTCTAGTGGAGAATCCAGGAGCTCTAAGCTCGTAACGCTAATCTGTACCCTGTCATGCCTGAAAACTCACACATATCTGATCTTACAGATGTAGTGATGAAGCAAACTGAAGAGATGATTCCTATCCAAATGTACTTTGTCGTCTTATTTTGGTGCTTTTGTGTGCAACTTTTTAAACAGCACCTCCTCAATGAAACCCCCTTTAGCGTCTTTAGCAGTGAGCCTGTACGCGCAGCCTCAAATGGCTGTAATTTGACACCAGCTTCACTGGTTGCCGATTCACGGAAGCGAATGATCACATGAAAGGGATCTGCTGCCAGTCTAGACAGTCTTTATCAGCACCACCGCCGCTGTTTTCAGGGTTCACGTGCCTCCTCAGAGACAGATGTGTGTTTTTCTGAGTCTCACTACACACACTACTGTCGGCCGCACACTACTGTTGTTGCCGCTGTTGCTGGGATGAGAGTGTCTGAGACCTCTGCACTGCGTCCGGGGGTCTCCCCAGTAGTTCTCCTGGCAGTCTGTGCAGGTCTTCCCTCCGAAGCCGTCACGACACTGGCACTGCCCGCTGAACTGCAGCGCAGAGGAACACAGCAGGTCAGGTCTACACCCGGGCCCTGGAGGGGGCCTCAGGGGCCGGATCCCGGGTCTGGGGTCGGATCCTACCTCGTTACAGGACGACGTGACCGAGTTGTTGGGGTCGCAGCCGCAGGCCTGGCAGCCCCTGCCGCCGGCCAGGTTCCAGTGGTTGGGGGCGCAGTGGTCGCAGGTCAGGCCCACCACGTTGGGCAGGCACTGGCACTGGCCGGAGGAGCGCTGGCACACGCAGTCCTCCCGCTCCAGGCACTGGCTGCGGTCCGTGCCCAGGAAGTTGCACGTGCACTCTGGGCAGGGGGGAAAGCGAACCGCCGTGACGCGTCTGGAGAACGGCGCCGCCGCCGCGGCGCGCCTCCGGCGTTACTCACTCCTGCAGTTGCGTCTGGAGGCGTCTCCGAAGTAGCCGCTCCTGCAGGTGCCGCATCCGGGGCCCTCGGTGTTGTAAAGGCATTTCCTGCACTCCCCGGTCTGCCGGTCGCAGGCGTCCATGTCCGACATGTCGATGTTGTTGTTGCACTGGCACGGCTGGCAGCGCCCGCCCGGCTGGGACGGGTTTCCATAGTAACCTGGGGCGCATTCCTCACACCTGGCACCTGAAAACACAAGAAACCAGGAACAAAGAAGCACAGAGACAGCCGGTTTGAGAGTGGAGCCGCAGCACACAGGCATTCCTGAGTGAGACAGGAAGTGGCACCGAGCCACGGGGATGAGGAGGGGGCACACGTGGTTAGCGCTGCCGGGTTCAGGGGGTCAGATCTGTGCTCGGTTTGCATGTTCTCCCTGTTTCACCCTGCCTCTGAGCTCCCTGCTTCAGCAAACGTCTCAGTAGACACTGTTTAGTGTGTAGTTGGAGTTATTTTACATGTGTTCTGTCATGAATGTTGTCATTATTATACGTATAGATTTGTGTATGTTCTAATTTATGTGTTCCTACTGAAATCTGTACGTCTCTAATGATATTAGTGGGTCTGTAATAATAAACGCGTTTTCTGGGATTTGTGTGTGATATGTGATATGTCCATGATGATTTTCACACCTGCAGTACAAGTAGTATCTGTGAAATGTTTGGAGTGTGTGTAACCGTGAGGAGTGTGTATTTTGCATAGAAACATTCAGTCTTCCTTCTCACAGCTTCCATGTTCAGTGTTAGCGGCGAGCTGCGCGTCTTGCTAGCCTCCTTGTGTTGTGGCCTCAGAGCCGAGTCAGCAGGAGCTGACTGCGACCCCCCCCCCCCCCCCCCCCCCCCCCCCCCCGCTGTGGGACTGACTCAGTCTGGTTCTGGTTGAGGGGCAGTGGAGCCTCTGATTAGAAAAAGGCTTGAAAATCAGAACACAGTCTGATCAATCACCCCTCGTCTGGCCCTAATACCCGCAGAACCTGCTGCCGTCTGACTCAGTGCAACATTTCAGCCTCTTGATGTTTTATTTCCAAACAAACCATGTAGTTAGCGAGAAGGCAGCGAGCCCATACAGCCAGGGGTTGCTTTAGAAAGCTTCACAGAGATGATGAACTGAGTGGAAACTGCCAAAATAAGAGCATGAGTGTCCTGTGTAATATGAAAATGAAAGGAGGAAATGGTTCCATCAGTGAAGATGTGCAGCTGCTGTGCTTCACTTAATAAAACATGAAGGGAAAAGTTAAAGAGACGCTGACTGGAAGGAGAAACTGCTGAGCGCCTCTCAACATTAATTCATTCACCGTTAAACTTTTCTCCAAACACAAGAGGCAGAAGCTGACCCAGACTCACTCCTCCACAGCCTTTCTTTTTTTCTTTTTTTGTCCAGTTTTTGTCCAGATTCTAACAGAAGCAGAAAACCCGCTGATTCTGGGTCAGGTTCTTCTATCAGGGACGTGAAACCAGGCCTGGTTCAAATGTAGTCTCCCAGCCATTTGGCTGCTTTGCACGGTTTGAGCCAGGTCTGACTGGAGTGCACGGCGGCAGAGCGCCGCCGATGGGGGGCTGCCGAAGCCATGCGGGGCAGGACCGGTGGGGGGGGGCTGGTAGAGGGTCAGAGGTGAAATACAGAGGAGGGGAGGGGAGGGGGGGAGGGGGGGGGGGGGGGGGGGGGGGGGTGTGTCAACCAACGTTACTCACGCTTAAAAATGGTCGCCCCGGAGCGTTTAACAATCCCTGTGCCAGTGATAAAGGAGGAAGGAGGAAACGACACAGGTTAATCCTTCTTACCTCACCGGACCTTTATCACAGAGGACAGAAGAAGAAGAAGAAGAAGAACTACATCTACTGCTCATTAAAACACACCAGAAGAGCCTGTTTGCTGTCACGATGGAGGCTTCGATCTGATAATGGGCGAGGGAGCTCGTCAATAAGGGTCTCAGCGACTTTCAGTCCTGTTTGATCTGGACCACAGTCCTCTTCAGGGACTTTCTGAGAAAGTCCTGTTCTGGTCATAAGTGAAATCAAACAAGTCCCCTTGTTTGGATCGTGGATCTCGGTTCACTTGAAAGTGGACTTTCGAGCAGCTGGAGCAGCAGGAGTCAGAAGAATCAGACATGTACAGAGAGGGTCCAAATGTCTGCCGGTCAGACGTGGGGCGGTCATCCATATCTGGTCAGATGACTCCAGACCGCGGGTGTTCGTGACTAGCCTCTGGCCGCCGGGGTCCCGCTTTCAGTCCCGACCAATCAGTGAGCTGCGTTTCCTCTCTGTCAGGCTTCACTTCCTCTCTGGTCAGTGTCCGTTTCAGGCAACAGCGCCACCAACCGAGCAGCTATTGTAATTGCTTGGCGTGGTCCAGGCGGTTTGGTGGGCCCGGGTTCAGTCGCATCAAAGAGTGGAACGGCAGAATGACGTGGCGTCGAGGGGGGAGGTTTCTACTGACGGAACTCTGATCAAAGCAGGGCTCCAAACAGCAAGTAGAGTAGAGTAGAGTAGAGTAGAGTAGAGTAGAGTAGAGTAGAGTAAATCAGAGTGGAGTGGAGTAGAGTAAAATAGAGTAAATCAGAGAAGAGTATAGTGGAGTAGACGAGAATAGAATAGAGTAGAGTGAAGTAGAGTCCAGCACCAGTGGAAACACATCACTAGTCTCCTTTCAGGACTTGTCCAGGTCTCCAGACCGGGTTTCTCAGGATCCTGCCTGTCTTCCACCCCTCCTTCCCCTCCAGCCTGAGCAGAGCTGCATGGCCGCTCAGGAAAACCAGCAGGACCAGAGATGAGACACCTCCTCACAGCAGCAGGACGGCGAGCCGGCGGGCGCAGGCAGTACCTGTGTAGCCCTGGTTGCAGTTGCAGACGATCTGCCTGTTCCGGTTGTCCTGGTAACAGGATGCAGCGAAGTGGCGTCCGCTGTTGGGTCCCTCGGGGCAGGGGCACGGACGGCACTGCCCGCCGGACACCGTGCCCAACATGGGGTTACCATAGTAACCATCGGCACACCTAGAACAAGAACACCAAAGGGTCAAATGGCTGAACCCGGTCCCCGGTCCATCTGAATCTGGGTGCGCCGGCGGCCTCACCGGTCACACTTGTCGCCCCCGGTGTTGTCCCTGCAGCCGATGCAGGCGCCGGTCCTCTGGTCGCACCGCTCGGCGTGGCCGTTGCACTGGCAGGGCCGGCAGCTGGGGAAGCCCCAGTGGCCGCCCTGGCAGCCGTCGCAGCGCTGGCCGAACGCCCCGGGGCGGCACTGGCACTGCCCGCTGGCGTGGTCGCACAGCCGGGACGCCGAGCCCTCCAGGCTGCAGCCGCAGGCTGGACGAGACGGGGGGGGGGGGGGGGGGGGGGGCAGACGAGGGTCATGAAGCATGTTGAACAATGTCCGCACACTGAACTGAACCCTGAGTGTGTGTGACGGTTTCTCACCCACGCAGCCGGACGGGCCGAAGCCGTACGTTCCCGGAGCGCACTGGTCACAGCGCCGGCCAATCACGTTGTTCCTGCAGCGACACTGACCCCCCCGCACATCGCACAGCGAGCTGACGGAGCCCTGGGGGTCGCAGCTGCACTCTGGACGGGACACAGAGGGAGGAGCGCTTCAGGGCCGAGGGCCAACACAGTGTGTGTGTGTGTGTGTGTGTGTGTGTCTGAGACAGTATCGCTGTCTGCAGCTTTGCAGTGTTTCATTAGTGTAAAGCAGAGTTCTTCAACCTTTAGGACCAAAACAGCCATTTTTGTGACTTTCCACCAAGTCAGGTTGTTCTGGAGCCGCAAACACGTTTAACCTTTGAAATGAGGCTCATGAAGTTTCCTAAATATGCAGTGTTGATGCAAAAACTATATCTTATGATGTAGTATTTATGAAGTTTAAACTATGGTTCAGAATAATGAACATTTTTCTATATCTAAATTAATCTGGTACCTGATTTCAACGGTTTTGCTCCCCTTTTAAAGCGTTTTAACCATTTTACCTCTTTTTAAGTCGTCTTGCATGCTTTTTTCCCCAACATACATTTTTTCTTCTTTCAGATATTCTCAACAATTCAGGTTTTTTTTAAGCCATTCTGTTTTTTTTTCTCCCCATTACTTGTGGTTTTAGCTATTTTTCCCAATTTTACATGCACTTTTTTTTTAATCCGTTTCAAACCACTAATAATTTTGAAGAGCACTGTGGCGTGCCAGTATAATAAAAACTTAAATGTTGATTCACGTTCATGTTGTGAAGGCTTCGTAGAGCCACTACAGAGGGACTGAAGAGCCACATATGGCTCCAGAGCCACAGGTTGAACACCCCTGGTGTAAAGCCACGATTCTAGAGAATGATCCCTGTCAGTACCAGTTCATGTCCCCATTCTATGATTAATCAGAAAATGATCAATTAGACATGTTGTTTCTGAAATGACCTCTGCTCTCTCCTCGGCTGCTTGGCTGCTGTGCAGCAGTAAATACCACAGGTGACCACTAGATGTCACAACAGAGAAACCTTCATCTTCACTGCTTTTAACTGACAGAGTAAGAAACAGAGAGACAGAGCTGTATGGAAGGAATACAGAAATAAACTCTCTTATCGTGACGAAGGGAACAGAATCACGAGTGGACAGAAGGCCGGTGCGGCGGAAAGCGTCGGCTGTACTCACGCAGCGCGCCGTCGTTGATGATGGCCGACATGCTGGCGATGAGCTTGGCGCAGGTGTCGCTCATCTGCGGCCGGGCCACGCTCTTGGCCCCGTCGTGGCAGCGGTACCGCTCGTACGTCTGCTTCCTGCTGTTGGAGGCCGGATCCCCGGCGTTGAAGATCTCCATGGAGGAGTGGCGAGGCATGAGCGCGATCTGGGAGGAGGAGGAGGAGGAGGATGAAGAGCAGGAGAAGCGCTCCCTGAGGGGACGGCGTCAGAAGAGGAGGGCTCCCTCACAGAGTCGACCAGCAGGACGGCGTTGGCGGCTCCGTTGAGGACGCTGTTGGCGTCCTGGTAGCGGCTGAACTCCAGGCGCAGGGTGTAGGTCACGGCCCTCTCCAGGCACACGGGCTGAGGGAGCACCACGAACCTGCAACGGCGGCAGTCAGCAGGCGGCACGGCGTGCACGGCGCGCGCCGCCACGCCCGCTACACCCGGACTCACCTGGCTCCGGCGGGCAGAGACACCGTCAGCCGGTCGTCCGCCGGGATGGTGTTCCCACAGGGGCTGCTGGTGGGGATGGGCCCCGGCCGCACCACCGTCACCCGCACCTCCTCCCAGTCCCGGGGCATCTGCAGGACAGCCGGCGCGTCAGTCCAGGTTCGGGGTCACGCCCGGATCCCCCGAGGAGCGGACACACACTCAGACCTGCGACTCGTAGCGCAGCAGCAGGTCGTACTCCATGGAGTACGGCACGTTGCCGATCAGGAACTCCAGGGCGCCGCCCTCCAGAACCCGCGAGAAACCCACCCCGGTCCAGGACGCAGGGCGGCCCGGCACCTGCTCCCGGGTCTCCACACTGCAGCCCTGCACACGCACACACACACACACACACACACACACACACACACACACACACACACACACACACACACACACACAGGTGAACGCCTGTCGTCAGCCCCCTGCAGGGTGATGACCCGCAGCCTCACCTGACCCAGCTGAGCCGACTCGGCCTCATACAGGAAGTGATCCAGAGCCATGAAGAAGTACCCAGACTCCACCTGGGTGCACTGGCGCCCGTGCATGTGGCTGCGGCAGTGACACTGTCCGCTCTCCATGGAGCACCTATACACACACACACACACACACACACACACACACACACACACACACACACACACACACACACACACACAGCTGTAACATCTGGTGCTTCAGTAACAGGAAATCTGCAGGGCGGTCTTATCAGTAATCTTTTCTTTCTCTGGTTGGTTTTTAAGAGATACATCAACTTTAAACACGTCAGGACTTTAGAACTTTATTCTGTCCCTCATCTTAAAGGTATAATGGACGATTTTCTCGAAAAAGTCGAAGCCAAACGTAAGTTACTCGCTTTTTGAAAACGCGCATACGCCAGACCATCCTACCTGCTCTGCTGCTCCTGCGAGCGCGCTGACGGCGTGATGCAAGCATTTCTCCAGCGTGATTGACATGTCGGAGGACCAATAGTTGACACTCGCATCACGCCATCCATTGGCTAAAACATCGTCCATTATACCTTTAAGTGAGTCTTATTTTGCAAGTGGCTTGGACCGAGTTTCCTGACTGGCTTCATCCTGCTGAAGAGGAAGTTCTCAGCTGCTTCACGACTGTTTTTCTTCTTCATTTCAGAAAATTAGCGACGCATCAAGACTGATGGTGCACTGCTTTCACACAACGATTAGGCTGGTTCTTCAACTTCTTTGGTTTCTAAAACTGACTTCATATGATCGGACTGGTTTACGACTGTTGTTTGGACTGGTTTCTGACTGATAGATGGACTGGTTTGAGACTGTTGGTTGGACTGGTTTCAGACTGTTGGTTGGACTGGTTTCTGACTGTTGGAGTGGTTTCAGACTGTTGGTTGGACTGGTTTCTGACTGTTGGTTGGACTGGTTTCAGAATGTTGGTTGGACTGGTTTCTGACTGTTGGTTGGACTGGTTTCAGAATGTTGGTTGGACTGGTTTCTGACTGATAGATGGACTGGTTTGAGACTGTTGGTTGGACTGGTTTCTGACTGTTGGTTGGACTGGTTTCTGACTGTTGGTTGGACTGGTTTCAGACTGTTGGTTGGACTGGTTTCTGACTGTTGGTTGGACTGGTTTCAGACTGTTGGTTGGACTGGTTTCAGACTGTTGGTTGGACTGATTTCTGACTGTTGGTTGGACTGGTTTCAGAATGTTGGTTGGACTGGTTTCTGACTGTTGGTTGGACTGGTTTTAGACTGTTGGTTGGACTGGTTTCTGACTGTTGGTTGGACTGGTTTCAGAATGTTGGTTGGACTGGTTTCTGACTGTTGGTTGGACTGGTTTTAGACTGTTGGTTGGACTGGTTTCTGACTGTTGGTTGGACTGGTTTCAGAATGTTGGTTGGACTGGTTTCTGACTGTTGGTTGGACTGGTTTCAGACTTTTGGTTGGACTGGTTTCTGACTGTTGGTTGGACTGGTTTCTGACTGTTGGTTGGACTGGTTTCTGACTGTTGGTTGGACTGGTTTCTGACTGTTGATTGGACTGGTTTCAGAATGTTGGTTGGACTGGTTTCAGACTGTTGGTTGGACTGGTTTCTGACTGTTGGTTGGACTGATTTCTGACTGTTGGTTGGACTGGTTTCAGAATGTTGGTTGGACTGGTTTCTGACTGTTGGTTGGACTGGTTTTAGACTGTTGGTTGGACTGGTTTCTGACTGTTGGTTGGACTGGTTTCAGAATGTTGGTTGGACTGGTTTCTGACTGTTGGTTGGACTGGTTTTAGACTGTTGGTTGGACTGGTTTCTGACTGTTGGTTGGACTGGTTTCAGACTGTTGGTTGGACTGGTTTCAGACTGTTGGTTGGACTGGTTTCTGACTGTTGGTTGGACTGGTTTCAGACTGTTGGTTGGACTGGTTTCTGACTGTTGGTTGGACTGGTTTCAGACTGTTGGTTGGACTGGTTTCTGACTGTTGGTTGGACTGGTTTCTGACTGTTAGTTAGATGTGTTCCTCTGGATGTTTTTGACTGGTGTAAATAAACAGCTGCAGATCGAGGAGTCCAATCAAACTCCCTGAATTTTCACCAGCTTGTATTTCCTGATCTGAACAGTTGCTGGTTGAAGCTATTCCTGACAGTTAACTGTAAATGAGCAACACTGCAGTTCCTCCCCCATGGGGAGAATCAGTTCTATTTTCTGCTCATAGATCAGTATTTCCTTCATTTCCGTTGGCATCTGATGGTTAAGTCTATGTGAGACCTCTGAAAGCAGACTCAGTGTGTTGGGACTCACAAAAGCCCTTTGTGCCATGTTCTTTCCAGCTGTTGTCTGGGCTGTTCTGAAGTGTTTAGGACTGTTTTGGGTTCAGGCCAGCCTTCAAGCTCAATTTGGCTAGATGAAGTGTTGTCTGGCTGGTGTTTGGATCATAATTGCAAAGGGGTTTAAATGATCACTGGACAATTCTGTGCTTCTGAGGAGTTCTAAACACCCTGCTTGATCTTCTGTCTCTACAGGAAAGAGAAATTGTGAGCCTGTAATCAGACTGCTGTGTTTGGTAGTGAAGAACCGTTGTCGTTGGTAGTGCTCTCTGAGCTGGGCGTGCTGGCTGTCCCGGCAGCGCTGCAGCACTCACTGGTTGTCCAGGGCTCCTCCGACGTCGCAGTCGCAGCCTCTGCAGCCGTTCAGGTCGTGGCTGAGCGCCCAGTGCTCCGGCTGCAGGCAGACAGCGGGAGATGACGACAGGCAGAAACCACACGGCAGACTGGAGGGAACTTCCACTGTAATGAGCCCCATCCAGCCCTCTAATCCAATAAAACAACATTCACGGCTTCAGCCCATCATTACTCTTCCGTCAGAAAGAGCTGACGCGTGGACGGTCGGTTATTTCTCCATCAGCGCTTTCACTTGATTTCTTAAAGTTAAGACTGATGTTTTTCTCCTCTGCTGGTTTTGGGGTTTTTCTGTTATTGCTACAGACGCATCGTCTTTCTGTTCTTTCTCACCCGTCTGTCAGACTACTGTAGAGAAACAGTCAGGTTTTTATTTTTTTATTTCCGCTCTTTAACATCAGTGTTTCTAAAATGAGGCTGATGAGACAAGAGGATCACTTTGGGACTGAGGCCAGCTCTGACCATTTTAGGCCTGCTGTAACCGGCCCGTCCCCAATCCGGGGGCTAAATGTGGAAACATGACCTCTGCAGGAGCGCACATTCCTGCCGGCACTATTCCCGGCTGAGCGGGGTTCGGGGAGCAGAGGTTGAATTATAACAGGAAGCTGATGGACACCTGACAGGCCGGGAGGAGAACCGGGGGAAGACGAGCGTCACAAGCACCGTTCAGAAAATGAAAGCCGACACAGGAAGTGAGGGGCTGCTTGACTCCAGTAATGATATGGATCATCTTTAACTCCAAACATAGGATGGAAAGTGTCTGAAGCTGCCGGAAAGATTTAAAGGAACAAGGGAGAATGAGTGACTGAGGTCAAACGTTTCAGGGCTTTACTGACTGTAAGTCTGATAAAGACAATCACAATGAGGGAACAACTGAGTGGAGGTTATGCCGCAGTCAGCATTTACAGCTGTTTAAGATTATTTATTTATAAGATGCTCTGCATCAATGAACTCGACTCCAAGTTTCACTGAGTGAATTAGTGACTTAAGAGTGGTGGTGCAGTGGGTGGAGGGGGTGGAGGAGTGAAACAGGAAGCGCTGACTCCCGCAGAACTCTCCGCAACACCTCCACCACCTCCCTGGACCTCCTGATCAGTGTCTCCACCCTCAGCCTGACGTCCCAGCATGCAGCGGCACAGAGGGAAGCGCTCTCCGCCACAGGGCGCTGACATGCTGCTGTCTGAAACCCTAGAATCGAACCGGGTGTTTGGGGTTAGTGCTTTCAGTGACGTCTTACCAGACACTGGTCACAGCTCCGCCCGGTGACCAGACGCTTGCAGAAGCAGTCTCCACTGACGGGGTCGCACTGGGAGCTGCCGGTCACCGTCCCCCTGGGGTCACAGCGGCAGGCTGGGGGGGGGGGATCAGACAGGGGAGGGGCAATGGGGGGGGGGGGGGGGGGGGGGGGGGGGGCAGGAAGAGGCAGGAGAGGGGCAATACGGCTCATTCACAGAGAGCTCCTCCTGCTGAATCACTGGTAAAGAAACAAAAGTTTCTGACTTGGTTTATAGGATCACATATAGAAAGTTTTACTCAATAAAAGCAGAAAACTCTGTCGTCACATTGGGAGAATTGCTCTGATAATTAATTCCTTACAGCTTGTTACTTTAGTCATCCGTAACACTTTAGTTTTTTATTATGCATGCATTAAATTTCATCTCAAAATGCCTTTTTATATTGTGAACGTCAGAAGAGCAGGCTGAATTATTGACTTGTTAAGCGATGCAGAATCGGCCCTGTTGGGTTAAAGAGGTCATCAATACACTGAATGTGTGCTCCAGAGTGCTGGGAAAGCTTTTCTCATGCAGAATATACACACTAATGGCAACTGTTACAAATCCGTTAAAACCAAAACACAAAGTGTCTCTGCTGGAGAAGGTAACTAGTTTAAAAGTATCAATGAAGTCTCATAAAGAATCAAAACGTCTCATTAAAATACCGTTAAGAGTGAAAAAGCATCACTAAAATTTAAGTTTCAAGTTAAAAGTACCAGTAAAAGTCTCATAAAGAATCAAAATGTTTACATAAAATACCATTGAAAGTAAAAAAGTGAAAATAAAATACAATTAAGAGTGAAAAAGGAATCGCTGAAATAGCAAAGATTAAAAAAAGTATAAATGAAATAATATTAAGAGTGAAAAGTATCATTAGGATAAGATTGAGGTCGAAGGTAATAAAGATTCCATGGATACTGAGAGATTAGGTGTGTTATCAGAAGTGTTTCAGGTGTGTTGGTCAGGTGTCTTGACCAGTGGTGTTATCAGGTGTGCTGGTCAGGTGTGTTATCAGGTGTGTTATCAGGTGTGCTGGTCAGGTGTGCTAGTCAGGTGTGTTATCAGGTGTGTTGGTCAGGTGTGTTGGTCAGGTGTGTTATCAGGTGTGCTGGTCAGGTGTGTTATCAGGTGTGTTGGTCAGGTGTGCTGGTCAGTTGTGTTATCAGGTGTGCTGGTCAGGTGTGTTATCAGGTGTGTTATCAGGTGTTCTGGTCAGGTGTGCTGGTCAGGTGTGTTATCAGGTGTGTTGGTCAGGTGTGCTGGTCAGGTGTGTTATCAGGTGTGCTGGTCAGGTGTGTTATCAGGTGTGTTGGTCAGGTGTGTTATCAGGTGTGCTGGTCAGGTGTGTTATCAGGTGTGTTATCAGGTGTGCTGGTCAGGTGTGCTGGTCAGGTGTGTTATCAGGTGTGTTGGTCAGGTGTGCTGGTCAGGTGTGTTATCAGGTGTGCTGGTCAGGTGTGTTATCAGGTGTGTTATCAGGTGTGTTATCAGGTGTGTTGGTCAGGTGTGTTATCAGGTGTGTTATCAGGTGTGCTGGTCAGGTGTGTTATCAGGTGTGTTATCAGGTGTGTTGGTCAGGTGTGTTGGTCAGGTGTGTTATCAGGTGTGTTGGTCAGGTGTGTTATCAGGTGTGTTATCAGGTGTGCTGGTCAGGTGTGTTATCAGGTGTGTTGGTCAGGTGTGCTGGTCAGGTGTGTTATCAGGTGTGTTATCAGGTGTGTTGGTCAGGTGTGTTGGTCAGGTGTGTTATCAGGTGTGTTGGTCAGGTGTGTTATCAGGTGTGTTGGTCAGGACACTCACGCTGGCAGCCCTGCGGGTTGTCGGCGCTCAGGCCGAAGAAGCCGGTCCGGCAGCGGTCGCAGCGCGCTCCCTCCACGTGGGCCTTGCAGCGGCACTGCCCCGCCACCAGGCCCAGCGCCGGATCGGTGCGGTCGTCACACATCCCGCCGCTCTGAGAGCCGTCCGGGTCGCAGTCGCAGGCTGGACGATAGACGAGGAGGAAACATCAGAAACACATCCACGCTCCCAGAACCAGACGCCAGAGGAGGGGGCGGGGCTGACCGACGCAGGCGTGCGGGTCCCGGACGTCCTTGAAGGGGTCTCTGTAGTAGAACGGTCGGCACGCCTCACAGTTCCGGCCCATGGTGTTGTGCTGACAGTCGTCACACACCCCTCCGCTGACGTTCCCCGTGGACAGGTACACCGCCATGTCGAAGTGGCACTGCGAGGAGTGGCCGTTACAGTCGCACTCTGGAAGGAGAGTCGGAGAGATCAGCGGACGGCGCTCCGCTGGAGACGGACCAGGAGGAAGAGCCGGTCGGCCACGCCCCCCTCACTCACTCTTGCAGGAGTTGGTGTCCCGCCCCTTGGCCGGCCTCCAGGGCAGGTCGTTGTAGAAGTCCTCACACTGCTCACAGTTCAAGCCCTTGGTGTTGTGGTTGCACACACACCTGCCGTGAACCTTGGAGCAGACGGGAGTGTGTGTGAAGGTGAGCCGGAGCCGTCCCTCTGGAATACCGACCTGAGCTCCGCCCCCCGCCTCACCATCCCCTCGATGTCGTCCCTGATGCCGGCGATGGGGGCGCACTCGGAGGCGTGGCCGTAGCAGAAGCAGTTCCCGCGGACCACCAGCTCGTAGATGGCGTAGTAGTACTTCTCCTTGATCTCGGCTCGGGGGTCCAGCAGGTTGTCTCCCAGCGTGTGCAGCTTGGTGAAGTTCACTCGTAAGTTGGTGATCTTCAGCTGGTCTGAGAGGAAGAGGAAGAGATCGACAGTGAAGCTCCGATAGTCATTTCCTGTGGTTTCTAACAGCGAGACAATAGAAGAGCGAGCAGCGGACAGGGGGGAGGGATGGACCGCTGAGTAACAGCTGAGATGACTGACAGTAATGGACGGCGGTGTGGAGAGGACGTAGCAAGTCAGAGGTTAAAAAGGGAAAATAGTTCAAATTTACTATTTTATCAGCTGAAAAAGTGACTCTAGTAGATCAGACTGGAAAAGTTAAATAACAAAACAGCCAAAAAGTTGAAAAAAACATTTTAATGGTTAAAGAATAGCAAAAAAGGTTGAAAAAAGAAAAAGAGTTCTGTTGGCTGAAAAGATTAAAACAGCTTAAACCACCAGAGAAATCAAAATATCAAAACAAGGTGAAAAACAGCTAAAAATGCTCAAAAAAGATAAAAATGGAATAAAACATCCGCTGGTGTAAAGTCTGATTATGAAACATGGAATCTCCCCAGATGCCAAACAAAACTATTTATACTGTTCACACACTCACACACACACACTCAGCTGTAACAGAATCCCTCTCTGACACACTGCAGACACTCTGTCGGCAGACCAGAGCAGTCGAGCCGGAGGCTGAAACCGGAAGGTCTTCCCTCAGCGCTCCGCTGACCGGTTCAGCTGCGAGGGGTCAGAGGTCGCCTCGCTGGCCTGCTCCACTGAGACGTTCAACAACGGGGCGAAGCGGCCGCGGAGAGCCAGTGAGGGTTTCTGGGAAAAGCTCTCATGTGCTGCCAGGCTAAACATGAGGGCGAGGAACAGCTGCTTCACGTCTCCACGTCCTCCTCCGCCTCCGTCCAGTCACAGCTGAGCGACGACTGGAGCGTTCAGTCTGAGCTGCTAATGGATTAAAACCCGGACCAAAGCCTGGCGCTGGTTTGTTGGTGTTTGTGTTGAAGTTTCCAGAATAAGGCCTGGTACAGTGCTGTCATGTGAAGAAGCAGAGGAACTTTAAGGGAGCGCTCTCAGCTCTGAGTCCTCCATCGGACTGAGTCTTTCTAATGGAGGGAACCGTGAAGGGTGAAGACTCTGGAGAGTCTGTCACCGGGAGGCTTGATCTGTGTGATCTGGACATTTCACAGATGGATAATATGAGTTCTCTACTAGCAAACACACTTCCTTCCAGGTCCGAGACTAGCGAAACAGAGAGATGTGTGTGATGCCGGTGACTGGGGAGAGACCTACTTTGGATGTTGGGGCTGTAGGGGTCGTTGATCCTGATGGCCGGATCCAGCACTCTGTAGATGACCTGGACCAGAAAACACACAGACGGGCTTTAATGTCCACTGGCTACCTTCAATCAGTCAAGCAACTTCTTCACAAAGCAGTGACTTAATGAGGGGAGGAGAACACTTTGTTGTTTCTGTTCTCCAGCTGCAGGTCTGGAAGCGGTAAGTTTTCCCGCCGTCTCTCAGAGACCGAGCAGCCCTGATAACGCGGAGTTTATCAGCCGGCTCAGAAGACGCTCTGCTGGAGAAGCGTCCTGCACTGCTTCCCTCCAACTGATCTCTGGTTTCTGTCTCTTCAGCGCTGCTGGACAGAAGCCTGGAAAAACCGGGAGTCTGAGCCCACGCTCACAAACCAGCGGCGGAACGGTTCTGCTTCCAGTGAAGCCTGTTTTCTCGTTTCGTTCTGCCTTTAACGCCTCGGATAAACTCACCTCTCCCTCGGTCGAAGGCTCGATGTCCGAGTACCGGGACTCACAGATCACGTCGTTGATGTTCCTCAGAGGACCCTGGGACACTCCGGGAAAGGCCCCGGCGCAGTCGTGGGAGAAATAACGGTAGATGTTCCACGTTCTGCCGAAGTCGGCCGAGCGTTCAATCAGCATGGCTGCCGGGCGGAAAGTCTGCCGACGGAGTGGAGACATCTCTTTAACGGGGATTCAGGAGGCCCAACACACACACAAGAGGCCCTCAGCTGGTATTTACCGGTCTGAACGCTGTCCATGATGGACCAGGTCCCTGCTCTCTGAGTCACAAGTCTCAGTACTGAAGTCCCTTACTTTGAAATTCAAGTCCTCAACCAGTCGTTCAGCACGTCCCATGAAAATAATCTAAATGAATTGGTCCAGGGTAAACCTCTAAATGGAAAGAGTTTCTAATGTTTGGACTTCAGGGGATGGTCCAGGGTCTTCCCGTCTGTCTGTCTTCTCACCTTGAACGTCATGATCAGGTGAGTGAAATGAAACTCCGCCTCCAGGTCCAGCTGGATGAAGACGTCTGACTTCCCTGGAGAGGAGGAGAGAAGAACAGGGAGAAATGTTCGGTTTGAGCTGTTGACTGCTGTCTAACAGGCGTTATTTTCCATCTCTGTCACGGAGTGTGTGAGACGGACGATGCAGAGCGGCTGCGATCGGCAGCCAGTGAAGACACAAACGACTCCCGACAGGAAAACACATCCAGTGTTGGCAGGAGAGACGGAAACCTCCTGGACATCCCGGGAACACTTTCACTCTTCTTCTCTCTTTTACACCCAGTTTATGTGCCAAGACGACTTTTCCTATTTCTGCCAAACAGAGCATAAAGGCCACGTCTGGCTCTGACAACCCGACACATTACAAGCCCACGACAAACCACAGGAACGCTCGAAAAAGAAAACTGACAGCAGCTGAGAATCATGTGGAAAACTAGCAGTGGACAGAGGACAGCAGTGGACAGAGGACAGCAGTGGACAGAGGACAGCAGTGGACAGAGGACAGCAGTGGACAGAGGACAGCTGTGGACAGAGGACAGCTGTGGACAGAGGAGAGCTGTGGACAGAGGACAGCAGTGGACAGAGGACAGCAGTGGACAGAGGACAGCTGTGGCAGAGAGCCTGACATTATCTGTGTTCACACCGGGCCTTGATAGAGACCAGTTTAAAGCCACCAGCTGGAGTTAGCAACAGAAGAAGGACAAATAAACATCAGAGCACAGTAAAAACTCATCAAAGGCCAGGTCGGTGTCACTGTGGACGAGCGGCGCTGTCGGCTGAAAGAGAGCGGGGGAAGGGTAAACCACTGCAGCACAGCAGCAGCAGTGGATCAGACAGTGTGTTTTCAACATCTGCATCCAGACATGTGGCCTCGGAAACAGCTGCGGCCCTTCAGGAGTCCAGACAATCAGAGCTCTGTGGTCCGGATGAGACGGGCTCCCTGTCCACACCGCCTGCCCCACGCCAGTTCGACTCGTACGGAGACGATTTATTTAATGGAGCTTTAGAAGAAATAGATGTAATGAAAAGAGCAGAACAATGAGGACATTTTAAAGCTGTTCCATCAAAGTTAATCCAGAAAAAAAGAGAGAAAAATCACCGCCAACATGCTTTCTTTACTTCCTGCAGACGTCACTATATCACGGCCACCTTGTCCAATCAGAACGCTTCACAGTCTCCAGAGTTAAAGAGAATTTAATCCTTAATTTTTCCCAGGTAAAAACCCAATTATGCAACATGTAATTGATTATCCAAAGGTCTCAGAATATAATTCTGAATTGATCAATTGAGAATAAACCAATTCTGATTTAAAAACACTGTGTAACCACACTCGTTGTGCTCCACACATTTCCACCTCTAGGTCGTCTTAATTTGAAAATACAATAATACTATCTTTGTTTTGTACTTTTGTTTTGGCAATAGAAAGCAAAGCTCAATGCTTTTATTTTGAAATGACTGCTTTATGTATAGTCTCAGGGTTTGGTTGTGTTCTATGTGGTTGCAGCTCTGTGAGGAGGGGGAGGGGGGGTGGGGGGGTGAACTCCTGCTATAGGAGGAAGGAATTTCAGCGCATGATTTATTTAACAAGACCCCGTCATTCTTCTTTGAGGTGGACTGAATTAGTTTAGTTTAGGAACGATTCACTGCGTCTCTCCCGGTAAACATGAGTCTTCTTCAGGGAAGCACCATGTGACTGAGGAGAAGAGTCAGAACAGAGAGACAGCAGCTCTGCAGCAGCTCAGTCGCTGGAACAGCCACGTTACCATCTACAGCTCTAATCGGTGTACAGGTGACGTGATGGAATCCCGTCCTGCTGCAGTGACGCTGTTATCACGCCTGTAAGCGGCGGGAGGAGGAGCAGCTTGCGATGTGCTGGACTGAGGCGAGCGTCCGCGGCTCCTCACCGTTCTCCGACTGCCACCACGACTTCTTCCGGTGGGGTTTGAAGGTGGTGATGACGTTCTCGATCCGGTGGTTGATGGTGTTGTACACCGGGTCGTACGGTCGCCTGGAGTCGCAGTCGAAGCACTTCTTCTCATCCTGGAGACGAGCAGGTCAAAGGTCAAAAATGTGGGCGTGACACCCATGTTTCAGACACACGCACACACACACAACCTGACCTGCAGGTGGCTGACGATGCAGTAGGGCTCCTTCCTCCTCATCCCGCAGGTGGACGAGGCCTTCAGGTTCTTCTCCCGTCCCACCAGCAGGTCTCCGGTCGCCGGGTAGCAGCTGCCGTGGGCGCAGCCGTAGCTGTGGTCCGGCTCCTGGACGGCGGCGGCGGCGGCCGCTAGAGAGACCAGAGGGGCGTCAGAGGGAGAGGGAAAGAGTCAGGGGGGGGCAGAGTCCTCTTGACTTAAAGGATAACTTCGGTTTAAACAGTTTTCACGTTGTTTGTTGAATGAAGTAGAACAATCTCCTCACCCAGAAGGCTTTTCTGATCCGAACAGAGCTTCGGGAGAAATTTAGATCCAAAATTGAGCGGCGGACATCCGTATACGTTCAGCAGACTGGGCATCGGTAATGCCGCTCCTAAACGGCTTTAATCATCCAAAAACTCATTAGTTTCACCAATATTTCATCACGGTCCGCTCAGCCTGTCCTCCACCACAGCCCGGTGTGGAGATTGTCATAGATACAGATATACGTTCCATTTGAATTTACTACTCGGCGCAGTTAAGAAGTGCACGCGTATCTAGAGACCTACATCTAGATGTCTATGTCTGCATGTCTAGGCGGTGGTGTGTCGTAAGCGGGAGCTACGGAAGCCGCAGTGTAGTTGTGTGTGTGTTTTTTCAAGTGCCGGTCCTAACGCGTTTCGATCCCTGCTCTTGGAATAAACATCCTCACGCTGCCAAACGCCTCTGGACTTCTTTCGAGCATATTACAGAGATGAATGTTTTGGTAGTTTTGTTGACCTCTGAACTGAAAGCTTTGTTTAGGGCGCCACGCCATGCACAGTACGGCTCATTGCTTCAGGGGCTACCGGAGGCGACACGACAACTTTCTTCTTCCAGTTTAGTGCAAAATGGACGAATATCTGTCGGATGAAGATGTTGTGGACGAGAACTTTGAATATGAAGGGTGTCCTTACAGTGTCGAGCCAGAATATACAGATGAAGAGCTCATCGAAAGGCGAGCGCAGAGGCAAAGAGAAGAACGGCTGCCAGAGCCGGACTGCGCATGGCGCGGCAGCGTGAACAAAGCTTTCAGGTCAGAGGTCAACAGAACCACAACATTTATCTCACGTGACCTCACGTCATGGAGGAGAGGCTGAGCGGACCATGATGAAATGTTGGTGAAACTAATGAGTTTTTGGACGATTAAAGACGTTTTAGGAGCGGCGTTACCAATGGCCCGTCTGCCAGACCTATACGGATGTCCGCCGCTCGATTTTGCATCTAAATTTCCCTCGAAGCACTGTTCGGATCAGAAAATCCTTCTGGGTGAGGATGTTGTTCTATTTCATTCTATAAACAACATGAAAACTGTTTAAACCGAACTTATCCTTTAAGGCAAAGCTGATAGAACTATCCGGCCCTGCGGCCCCCAGGACAGGAGACCCCCGCTACCAGCCGAACCTGGGCCAACCAGCCCAGACATCTCTGAAGCAGGACGGCTGACTCACAGCTAAATCCTGGACATGGAGGACAAATAGCAGGAGCAGGAGTATTTTTAGGCCCTGGACGGTGTGTTTCAGCGCTCCGGAGCCTCGCTGTGACCCAGGAGTCGGGCTATGTGTGGGAGTTAAAATAAACCTTATAAAGCTTCATGACAACCAGCAGCAGGCGCCGCGCATTCCAGCAGACATCCTCCTGCCGGGAGGAGGAGGAGCAGCAGACCCCGGGGACCCGCTCGCAGTCTCCAGTCTGTCTCTACAGGTGGTTCTGATCCGCCTCAGCAGTGCAACATGGACCTTACCTTGGACCACAACACTGGATCAGGAAACACATCACAGACCAGACAAACACTGGAACGCTGTCTTCTCTTACACTGCAGGGCCGTCAGCACACACACACACACAGACACACACAGACACACACACACACACACACACACACACACACACACACACACACACACACACACACACACACACACACACACACACACACACACACACACACACACACACACACCACACACACACACGCTGGAGGAAAGCTGTGTTTGCCTGGCATTCAGACAAGCCTCAGGTTGGTGTTCAAGGCCTGGTCGAAGTGTTCCAAGTGACAACGCCTCGCTCGATTCAGAAAGGGTTTTGCGTTTACACATAAACAGTGGAAACACTGAAGCGGTGTGGTTAGCATGCCAGGCCACCAGGTGGCGCTGTTTTGTTGTTATTTTTTTTAATTAAACTGTATACATGTGGACATAACCAAGCTGGAATCTGGACTGGGATTCATGCCGCTCTGGAGGCCGCCATGTCCGCTACTCGCACACGAGCAGAGGAAGTCGTAGCCACGGCGGCGGAGCGGCGGCGGAGCGGCGGCGGAGCGCATGTGCGGTGGCAGCAGGGAGGAGTCAGGAGCGTCAGAAAAGTTCCACTTCGGGAGCCAGTTTGAAAACCTGGCAGCTGCAGTGGCTGTGAGCACCGCTGAGGTGAACGTCCCGAACAGGACCGGAGTTCTGTGGCTACGGTGGTTCTGGGTAACTGATGACTTTAAAATATCTTCTTTCCTCACAGTGACACTACAAGGAAGCGTATGGCTCAGAGTTTATCATACTGGTACTGCTATCGATACTACTTATCCTTCACAATGGTCCCTCTGGTGTCTTCTCTCTCTTTATAAGCCCGGTTATGTGGAGGGAGTCGAGGTGTGTTCTCTCCGGGGCTCAGCTTTAAGAAGGTGCTCTGAGCTCATTGTGCTCAGGATGAAAGACGGTGAAATGTGACTCTGAGCCAGGAGCTGCCCGTTTCGGTGAGGAATCCAGCCCTCTGGTACTCCCGCCCCCTCAGGTGAGCTGCTTTTCTTTCTCCATTTTCATCCCGGCCTTTGCAGCGGGGGGAGCGGGCCCATCAGACTCCGGCCTGCCGCTCTGTTTGAGCAACCTGCTGCTTTGATGTGGCAGCTGGACGTGACGGCAGAGCGGCACATTCCTGCAGCGCCACGCAGTTTGACCAGCGCAAACGGCAGGAAATGAAGGGAACGCCGGGCAGCGGGGCGGTAACGCCGCCGCCGGTGTTTCAGATGGCAGTGAGCGGCTGAGAGGCTGCAGGGCCGGCAGGAGAGTCAACAGCCGTTTATTTTTAACTGCTCTCAGTTAATTAGTTGACATTCTCCCTCCCCGGGTTCCCCGCCCTCTCTTTGCTCTGCAATCAGCTCCCACAGCCAAACATCCAGCTGCTGTCCTCCTCCCTCCTCCGTCAGCTCCTCTCACGCCCCCACGCTGCCGCCGCCGCCTCCTCCTCCTCCTCCTCCTCCTCCTCCTCCTCCTCCTCATCCTCCTCCTCCTCCTCGCAGGACTCCCTGCTTCTTCACGCCTGAACACCCTCCTGTCTAAACTTCTATTAAACACTGAACCGGCAGGTGAACCCTGCTCTCTCCGAACACTGACTGGCCTCAATCTGGACCTCGTCTGGTCCCGTCCGGGACGTCCCGTCCCGTCCCCCCCCCAGCAGATAGACCAGGCCAGATGCTGTCCATTACGCAGACTGGTGAGATTAGCGGGGCCCGGGAGGCGGGAGCAGCTGGCGGCTCTGGAAGGCAGCCTCGCATTCCGGCCCGGTCCTGGAGACGTCTGAATCACTCTGCACCGCAGAGGAAACGTGGAGCGGCAACAGGTGGGCAGGAGGCGGCGGCGGGGAACAATGCGAGGCCTTATCCGAGCCGGACGCCAGACACGGAGCCTCTCTCTCCATTCCCACATGTCTGCTGTTACCGGGATCCTCGTAGTACCGAGATCAGACCTCAATGTGGGGCAGTTCTGGTGGTCAGAAGGCCGGGTGCTGTCTGCTTCACTGAGGGTTTAACGTTTTCATTAGTAAAGCCTGAGAGAAAGACCAGCCCGGCTTGTTTTCCTCATCGTTCTCTTTCATTTATCATTTCCTTGGTTGAAGCAAACTCAGAATGTGGATCTATTGCTGACTTCTAAACTTTCAGATGTTGAGAGCAGAGCCGACCTCTCCGTCATCATTCAGAGGATAATGTCATGTTTGTGAAGTCTTGCCACAGCGCGGCGGATCGGTTTAACCACTGTTTATAGAAAATGTTCCTCTGGAGCCACAAACTCCCCGCTGAGCCGACCACAAACTAACAAACCCTCCAGCGAGAGCCACACAGGGCCGGCCGAGCCGGACCTGGTATCAGGCAGTGGTCCTGGTTTGGCTCTTGGCTCTGGTTCTCGGTTCTGTGTGTTGCACCGGGGCCCAGCAGCAGCTGGAGGGAAGGGACCTCTCCGGTGAGGGCAGGCCTCAGTAAATCTGGCTCCACTCAGAGAAAACTGCAGCTCACTGGGGACTCCAGGCCGACGTGCTGCTGATTGCTGTTTTTGGAGCGTTGAGATAATCTGTAGAGCTACAGTTTGGACCTCAGTCCAAACATTCAGGTCTAAGACTCATTTAGTGAAGACCGGTCTGGGCGCCATGCGCTGAGTGAGCTTATTATCGGAATTATGCGACATTTCCTCACGTTAAAGAAGGTCAAGGGCAGTCATCTGTGGCTGACAGCAGAGGCTAGAGGCTCAGGGTGTAATTTTAAATACTCAGGGGAGTTTTGCATTTACAACAGTCATTTATGCATAAAATAGCTTTGAACTGGAGCTGACCCTTCCCACGTGTTGACTACGACACAGGAGCAAATTCACAGCTTCAAGGGGGTTTTTGGTCATGCACTTCAGTCTTTCACCCTCTCTGCCTTCTCAAGGTCGGAGGACGAGGACTGGAGAGGACAGGGAGCAGGTCTGACTCTTCAAGCTGCTGTGGGAGCCCAGCTGTTCTGACAGATCAGGAAGATCGGTCTCTGGCCCGTTCTTCTCCACCTCTACGGAGTTAACGCTCCCATTTCCTCCTGAGATTACTCAAGTAACTGAAGTAACTGCGGCATGCCAGGTTTACTCACACCTTGCACAGGATGACAAATGAGACCACTGCACAGAGCACGTTTGCTCTCAGTGCACGGTGTGTGTCCGCCCTAAAGAGCTGCGATGTGTTCGGGGGCTTTGTGGAGGTTAGGGGTTTGGAGAAAAGGCATATTAAAAGTTATCCCTACTTTCCTGCTTCCTGTATTTGTTTCTGCCTTGATCCCGGTTTCCTCGTCCCCCTCCTTCCCTTCCTTCCTCGGGGATCCCTCCTCGCGGCGTGCAGCGCTGCAGGGTCTCAGTGAAATTGCAGCTTGTCTGCCATTAGATAATTGACGGTGTGGAGGTGAGCGGCGGTGCGTCTCAGCGAGCGGCACGCCACACTCTCATTACGCTGCAGCAGAACACAGCCTGCAGCTTGTAGCAATAACAGAAGCAACACAGTGACAAGCGCCCAGACCAGACGCCTCGCTGTAGCGTAAACAAAACGCCGGCTCCTCCTCTCAGAACCGGACTCACTGCAGGCTGTTTCTCTCGCCACGCCTGCGCCTGTCCTGGGGGTCAGGGGTCACGCCGTCACATGACCCCTCCAGGTTAATGTTGGGGACGTAAAAACAGCCAACAGTCAAACACCTGGTCAGTGTCTTTGAAGTGGTGTTGTAATAAAACTAACCCCGCCCACTTCCTGCATCAACCAATCACTGCAAAGAACAGCGAGCAGGACTTCAGGTAGAGATGACACCACTTTCCTAAAGGTCAAGTACGACTGCTGACCTTCAGAGACCTCAGACAGCAGTGAAGATACGAGGACTGAGGAGGACGAGCAGCTTTCTCAGGAGAGGACGAGTCCAGGAGTCCAGGACCGGTCTGTGGAGGTCCGGTCCAGCATGTCTCCGTCCTCCTGTCCTCCAGGCCACACTGGCTGCTGTGAGGCTGTTTCCTCCGGACAGCAGCTCAGAGAGCCCGGTCCGGGTCTGGTCTGGGTCCGGGTCCGGTCCGGGTCCGGTCCGGGTCTGGGTCTGGTCCGGGTCTGGTCCGGGTCCGGTCCGGACGCTCCTCGGTGCTGCAGGCCCACCTGCCTCTGTCCATGTGACCGGCCGCTCCGCCCAGGGTCCCCGGCAGCGTTTCCCCTTCATCCTCCTCCTCCTCCTCTTTTATCTCCACCTCTTCTTTTCATCCCCAGAAAGCTCATCTCACCCTTCTTTCATCCAAACAAACCTGTTCCCTCCCTCTCTCTCCTCTGACTCAACCTTTTCTTGGGTTTTTCTCTTTGTCCTCATTTGGTCTGGCCCCCCCCCCCCCCCTTCCTCCTCCTCCTCCTCTTCCTCCAGCTTATCGCTCAGTGTTTCTCGTGCTGCTGGTTGCTGGGCTTTACCACACCATTGTTCTTGGATCTGCACATTTCCGGATTCAGTCACTGACAAAAGGCTGGAGAGGGAGAGAGAACACACTCCCTCACTGCTGCTGCTGCGCGCACACACACACACACACACACACACACACACACACACACACACACACACACACACACACACACACACACACACACACACACACACACACACCTGCAGGAACAGTGATTACAGAGGCTTTACGGTGTGTCTTGGGGCAGATCCTCCTCTTTAATGTCAAGTTTTCCCTCTTTCCTTCATTATGAGTCGCCTGCTGCTGCTGTAGTTCGCTGGACGATGAAAACATCACTGCAGTCACATGACTAACTGTTTTATCAGAGGTGCAGCAGAACACAGGAGTGATGGTTCACTGTGGAGCTTTCTGTTTCTGCTTTCTTTACAGTATAGAAGCAAAATGCCAAACGCTACTTTGGCAAGAGGCACAATACAAACTGAGCCCATCTACCGCCCCCGATGCATCCTCTGGGCTTTAACTGCAGCAACATTCAACCAGGACACACACTCTCACACACACACACACACACACACACACACACACACACACACACAGATGAACAGTGTGTGCTGAGACACCCACAAACCCCCAAGAAGATAAGAGTGGAAACACCACTGTCTCTTTTGTCCTGAGGCTTTTCACTCTCCCTCGTCTCTCTCACACACACACACACACACACACACACACACACACACACACACACACACACACACACACACACAGACACACACACACACACACACATGCAAACACAAACCAATTAACCCCGGCTGTGACCCCGGTGGGTTTGGAAACAACCCCTGACCTGGTGGCTTGTCCCTCAGGAGCATTGCATTGTGGGAGCTGCTGATCAGTGTCATGACGGAGCGGGACGTTAGCGGACTCACATCTCATCAGACTTAGCACACACACACACACACACACACACACACACACACACAGGCCGGAGGGGTTGCAGTGACCTGAGGCAGTCGCTCACCTCCAGTGGAAGGGGCTCGGTTCTCTGACACATGGAGGAGGGAATCGAACCGTCAGCGGCTCTGATCGGCGCTCACGGTTCACATAAAAACATGTTCCAACACTTTAAACCTGAACTCTGAGTCTGGAGTCACAGAACGCCGCTGATGAAGTGCTTCTCGTCATTCATCAGTTCACTCCTCTCGGCTCGTCTTCAGCTCCTCTCACGTTTTCAGTTCTCTCTTTTAAACTGTTTAAACCAAACTGTGATTTTCTTCCTGAACCACTGTCCTGGTTTTAGCTGTTTGTATCCATTCGGATCATCTCTCTCCACACACAGGTGAACCAGCACTACGTCACCGTCAGCTCATGTCTCTGTGGATGCTTTCAGGACGGGTTCCAGCGTCTTCCTGACTCCTTCAAGCCGGACAGAAGGGCTCAGAGCTCAGAGAGCTCTGAATGTGGCCTTTAACTCTTGTCTTCATGTCTCCTCACTTCATTTATTGATTGAGAACAGGCCTCTTCCTCCTCCTCCTCCTCCTCCTCTTCCTCCTTCACACGCTGCTTTTCCCGGTGGAGGTTATTTTCCACGAGTCTTCAGAGCAGCCGTCACGTCTGCGTTAGATAGAGGAGGAGGTGACGAGGAGCAGGCCTGACTGAACCCCAACCCCACCCCTCCAGGACCCAGAGGCGCTGCTCTGAGTGTGTGTGTGTGTGTGTGTGTGTGTGTGTGTGTGTGCTTCATCTTTAACTTGGTAACTTGCTGTTTTCCTGCTGCGGTACAGTAACATCGATACCCAGCTGACTGACCTCTAACCAGTAATAACAGTGGTGTGTCGTTTGCTGCAGTCCTCCTGATATCAGAAACCATCCGTCACAGCGTGGATTTGTTAGATTCAATATTCTCATTTCAAAAGAGTGTGCTTAAAGGGTGTTTTTAATCCGGAATTGGTTTATTCTGAATTAAGTAATTAAAATCCAAAGGAGAATAAACCCGCCGGTCTGTTGGGATTTAAACCTAATTTAAACAAAGTTGGAACAAAGTTGGAAAACAACGTTTTCAGGTGTTTAAATGGTCGTTTTACAGCAGAATTAGGCTTTTTTAGGGTTTAGAGAGGAATAAAAAGTCCGATGTGAACACACGGATTGTTAAACTGAATTCTTATAGCAGCATTTATTGATCTAGAACGTTTCTTGCTTTCTCAGGTTTCTCCTTCATGATGGTGGTTTTGAACACCAATCTTTTTATTATTTTAACTTTGCAACAAAACTTCTGTTTGCAGCTGCTACCCAGTGGAGGTTTTCTTTCTTTTCTTTCTGATCCAGAGGCTTTTGTATTTTGAACCGAACAGTTTATCCACACACGACCTCCTCTCTCTGTTGCCACCATGACAAGCTCACTTTCTGTCTCACTGATGGACAATGAGACACACCTCCACAGATTAAAACAGATAAAACACAGCAGTGTTTGAAGCAGACACGTAACGCTTTGTACACTTCAGTTACAAATCTTGCTTTAAGGAACCCTGAGCTGCCATGAGTCTGAACGGCGGAACTCAAGAGAAGGAGGCAGACTGTGACCTTTGATCCAGAGCTCTGAGCTGAGCCTCCCACCCTGACCGGGCTGTGGCTGTGATCACCGGAGAGCAGCCTGACCCTGACCTTTAACCCCGACAGGCTCCAGCAGCAGCAGCAGCAGCCAGCTCATTGTTCTCCATCAGCGGGGAGCAATGCGTCCGGGGGTCAGACACCTCCAAGACCAGCTGGTCTCCAAGCCCCTCCTCACTCCTCCTCACTCCTCCTCACTCCTCCTCACTCCTCCTCGTCACGCCGATCACGCCGTCATCCTGCTGCAGACCGCCGTGCAGAGCGGCTGAGGAGCGGCGTCGAGGTGGAGGGTGGTGGAGTCTATTCACGGAGGCAGCTGGGCTGTTTTAAGAGGACTATAAACCTGGAAACATGGAAACACCACCCTGAGGGGGGAGGATGGGGGGGGGGGGGGGGGGGGGGGCAGGACCCTGAAACAGACCCGCCAGCCGTCCTCTCTCGGTTCACATCACTGTTACTTGACCCAGATGGAAATCATAACCCATCCTATCCACAGTCCACTGCACAGCGGCAGCCCCCGGGGGTCAAAGGTCAAGCTCACAGACCCACAGTGACACAGTGACACAGTGACACGACTGGGATTTGAACTTGCAAACCTCAGATCAGTAGTTTTTGGCTTAAAGGTCCCATATTGTACAGTGTAAACATCACTCCACTAAATCAGGAAAACCACGAGAGACTCTGTGACCCCGATACCGGCCTGACCTTTCTGACCCTTCAGATCAGATCAGATCAGATCCTGATCCTGACTCAGATCCTGATCCTGATCCTGACCCGTTCCTGATCAGAGCCTCACTGCCCCACTGGCAGAGCGGTTCTGGGATTATTCTACATGATGAAGCTGCTTCACCCACATGATGTCTGCCTCACGAGCCTGCTTTGGAACACGGAAAGCACGTGCGTGCACTGCGCGTGCACGGCCGATCAGAGGGATCGGTGACCCGGACACTCGTCCGCTGATCCCTCCTGACGGTTCGACCGGCGGGCACCGGACTTCAAAGCGCCGGCGCGCGCCCCACTCACCCATGAGCACGAGCGTCAGCAGCGAGGCTTGCATCTCTGCGCGGGCGCGTCGACCCGCGGGGCCGCGCACAACCTGTGACAGGCGGCGGGGAGATGAACCTGCGGGAAGTGCGACACGACAGGAGGACAAAGTGAGAAACCCGCCGCTGCTCTGCCGCCAGGACCAGCGGCAGAAACACGCACGAGGACAACATCGCAGTCCAGACTCGGTCCCCCAGGGGAAGTGGTCTTTCTGAGTTTAGCGGGTCCCGTCTGGAGGCTTTATTCATCCAGGCTGCGCTGAAAACTGCAGAAAGTCAAGCACTGACGAACCTGGTCCTTTTCTCTGCTCTCCGTCCGTCCGTCCAGAATCTCCCGAGACCTGGACCCACCGGAGCTCCTCCCGGACTCTAAAGGACTCTAAAGGACTCTTCCGAACTCTTCTGGACTCTCCTGGATCCTCGTGGACCCCCCCTGACTTCCCCAAACTGTCTAGAACTTTTCGGAACTCTGCCGGACCCTCCCGGACTGTGCCTGACTCTCCCGGACCCTCCCGGACCCTCCTGGACCCTCCTGGACTCTAGTCTCCCGGAGACGCTTCTGCTTCTGCAGCTGCGAGCTGCGCGTACACGCGGCCCGCGGGAGCGCGCAGGCAGCAAACAGTCCCCGCGGACGCGCGTGACTGTTGTTGAAAATGTTGAGGTTCCTGGACGGTCCCTGGATCTGAGAGACCCCGTTAAATCCCAAACACATCGAGCACCGGGGCCAAAGCTATTGGTTAGAAACACTAAATGAACCAATATGTAAACAGAAGTAGTTTAAGCAAAGAACCTTATTGAGCAACATTAATTAACAGTTGAAAAACTTGCTCTATTTTTAGATCAGTAGGATATTTTTTATGCGTGGCATTTAGGAATGTTTTTTTTTTTTTGCTTTCTTTCCTTTTTTTTAGAACCTTATTAACTCCCATTCAATGAATCAATAGATATTCTAGATCCACTACTAAAGGCTCATTCAAACAGCTTGATTTCCAGCTGCAGCTGAGTGGAGAACATCTGGAGCCAAGCAGCAGTTTGAAGGTCAGAAATCTGCAGTCTCCTCTTAAAACACACGTTTCCAAAGCTTCAGTGTTTGAAAGTGGAATAGAGGGACTTAAACTATAACATTGACCCCACAAAACCAACTGTAAAAATGACCATAATTACAGATGGTAGAAAATTACTTTTCAAGTATTTCAAATTAAAAGCATCAATGGGCACAAGAGGAGTTATGAGGGTGATGAAAACAACAGATTAGTCTAAAAACTAGATGAGTTCAATAAGAGTTGGGACCGAAAGACGGAACATCAACAAGTAAGAGCAATCATCAAATCCTGCACTGCACCCAACAAACACAAGACATTCAACTTTGTCATTTATTTCTCATGCTTTAATTCATCCGGTTTCCAGTTGCTCTACCTAATAATGTCATATTCCTTCTGGGTGGAGGAGCCCTCTGCTGGTAGGCGCCCCTCTGCTGGTGGGTGGAGGAGCCCTCTGCTGGTGGTGGAGGAGCCCCTCTGCTGGTGGGTGGAGGCGCCCCTCTGCTGGTGGGTGGAGGAGCCCCTCTGCTGGTGGGTGGAGGAGCCCCTCTGCTGGTGGGTGGAGGAGCCCCTCTGCTGGTGGGTGGAGGCGCCCTCTGCTGTTCTGCTGCATGTTTCACGCCGGTGGAGAAAAGCTGAGTGATGCTCAAACTTCCTGGATTCCTGCTTCAGAACAACATATTCAACACATCACTCCTTCAGAACAAGAGTCCATCTTCATGTGGATTCAACAACATCAAACTTTGCTTTGAAGCTTTTTGTTGATGTTTTTACTTGAAATGACGGTTAAACATTAAAGAAATAACTATTTAGTTTAATGTAGCTGAGTGGAAGAAGCTCAGTGTTTGCAACTGAATGAAATAGTTTTTCACACATAGAGAGTATATATATGTATGTATGTACATATATATAGATATATTATATATATATAATATATATATATATATATATATATATATATATATAATATATATATATATATATATATAAAAATATATATATATATATAGTCAATCTTCTTGGATGACTGGTACATGGAGGAGAGGTGAGGCACAGAGGAAGAACAGGACTGAAGGGTGAAGAGGAACACAGGAGGCTCAAGGGGGAACTGCAGGTTCAGGGAGAACCTGACAGAACCTAAACCCTGTTTCCACAGCACCTCTATTGGCGGTGCGGACTGGTTCGGGTTGGGTTGTTGTGTGTTTCCACTGAAAAAGTTTGTGGATAGTTCAGAGACCTGGACTCAACCTGGACCACTTCTCAGTTCTTCTCCGTGCTCTGGGACGGGGTCTACAGGAAGGAGCTCCAACACTGATTGATCTGAGGACCCCCACTTCCTTTTGGTTTTCCTGTCATGGTCAGCCTCAGCCCAGTAGTGTATGGACTATTTAACTCAGTGCAATTAAACTGTCGCCCTCTGGTGGCTCACAGTGCACTTCACAGTTATGTTGGAGCAGTGATACATGTTGACGTTGTTGTAATCTGCCATCCTACGGTAAAGGCCCGTTCACACCGCCAAATGATTTCTGCATTTTTGCGTCCAAATGTATTTGAAACACAATGTGGAACGCGCGTTGAAAATCCTGGCAGCGTGTCAGAGGCTTTTTTGCGGCGCGTTTTGCCGTTTTGGCATTCTTGCATCGGTGGCGCGTTTTTGCAGTCGACGCTGAAGCTGGGAAATCTGAACTTTCAAGGAGCGGGGACCGGTGAAAGCGACACTCATCCTGGCGCAGCTCCTGGAGCAAATGGTGAAACTCACCAAACTCCGACCGCCTGTGATGTGATAACATCGTGCACCCTGGCACGGCGTACTGTCCGCCGACGGCGTCGTTGTCTGGCTTTATTAAGCAAATGAAGCCAAGCCGCTCGCTCAACAGGGTTAGCCATGATGTTAGGCTAACACAGGAAATAAGGCCGGAAGCCCCGCCTTCCCACCACAGAGTCGCCGCGTGTCCTCGGGGCCCGGCGTTGTTCAGTGTTGGACCTCAAAATTGACCCGCGTTCAACTTCTCGCGTTTTGCGTTTTTTGACGCGTTTTTTGACGCGTTTTTGTCGGTATGGTAGCGACTGCACTGACAGTCGAGGGGGACGGCGGAGCACAGCAGAGAGAAAGAAAAAAAAAAAGGAAAGAGTGACTCGTGAGTGACAAGCTAAACCAGGCTAACGGCTGCCTGTAACTTCAGAGAGGGGATAACGCGGACAAAACGTGACCATGTCTTTTACTGGAAAAATAGTTTAGTTTGACAGTGCAAACGAAGACTGGGAGTCGTATATTGAAAGGGTTGAACTTTACTTCACTGCAAACGATGTGGAGGATGAAAAGAAAGTTCCCACACTCCTCGGCCTGATCGGTGGTAAAACATACAGCCTACTCAGAAACCTACTGGCCCCTGGCAAGCCCGTCACTCAGACGTTTCAAAGCATTGTGGACACATTAAAGAATCACTTGAGCACAAAACGCCTTGTGATAGCAGAGAGATTCCATTTTCACAATAGAAACCAGTCTAAAGAGGAAAGTGTCGCAGAATATGTTGCTGAACTACACAGGCTCACTCAGTTTTGTGACTTTGGAGCAGGATTTCTGATGCTCTGCGTGACAGACTGGTTTGTGACATGCATTGCCAAAGCACACAAAAAAGTTTGAAAAAAGATCTTACACTGGAGAAAACACTGGCTATCGCAGTATCAATGGAGACAGCAGCTAAGGACGCTTTGGAGCTACAGAAGAAAGCTGTAGACACTGGCATACACAAAATGTCAATGAATGACTCTAGGCAACAAGAACACAAGTGTTACAGATGTGACAAAACATCTCAAAATGCAAAGGACTGCTGGTGTAAGGAGAAAGTGTAAAAAACTGGACACATAGAGAGGGTCTGCAGACAGAGATCCAGCAACAATCAAGCACAAAAAGAAAAACGAAACAAAAATAGAAAGCCAAGGCATAGAGACAGACAGGTGCATAATGTGACCACACGTGAAAGTGGATCTACATCTGAATCAGATAGCACTGGACTGGCTGGATGACGACAGGGAAATAATCTGGATCACTCCAGATGTGTCTGGCATAAACCTTAAAATGGAGCTCGATGGTCTGCCTTGTCTGTTATTTCAAATGTCGACTACAAGAGACTGTTCCCCAACATACCGTTGCAAAAGGCCTCCAATACTGCATTAAACCTACATGGGTGAAAAAGCAGGCAAAAGAAGAGTGAAAGTGACATATGAGGGTAAAACTCTGCAACTGATGCTGTGTATGTGTTGAAAAATGGAGGACCGCCGCTCTTTGGCTGAGAATGGTTGAGAAGGATCAGATTGGACTGGCACAACATTAAAGCTCTACATTTGGCTCGAACAGACAAAAGTTTACACAGCGCCACAGAGAGACTGTCACAGCTGCTCAATAACCACAAGAAAGTGTTTGCAGATGGCATAGGCACGCTAAAAGGGGTAAAGGCAAGGATTGAGTTGAATGAAACGCAACTCCAAAATTCCACAAAGCCCGTCGGGTGCCGTATGCACTGCGTCCAAAGGTGGAAGCTGAATTGCAGAAGCTGGTGACTGATGGCGTCCTGTCAAAAGTTGAATGGAGTGACTGGGCAATGCCTATTGTTCCTGTGATGAAGAAAGGGAAGGCGGATGCTGTTCGCATATGTGGAGACTTCAAAATGAGCGTCAACCCTGTGCTGCGGACTGTGCAGTACCCCCTGCCACGTATTGACGACATCTTCGCATTGCTGGCAGGAGGGGAAAAGTTCTCTAAGATTGACCTTGCCCAAGTCTATCTACAGATGGAGGTCGAGGAATTCAGCAAGAAATTCCTGACAACACTCACAAAGGTCTGTTTCAATACAATAGGCTCGTTTTTGGTGTTGCTTCTTTTCCTGCGATCTATCAAAGAGCCATGGTTCAAGTGCTTCGAGGCATCCCAGTCACACAGTGTTACCTTGAAGACATCATTGTAACAGGCAAGAATGACGATGACCATCTAGAAAATCTCAGTAAGGTGCTCGCCAGGTTAAACCAGTATGGCCTGCGTGCAAGAACAGATAAGTGTGAGTTATTCAGGAGTGAAATCTCATACTGTGGACATATAATTGACAAGCACGGCTTACACAAATCACGAGAGAAAATTGAAGCTGTGCTCCAGGCACCAAAACCGGAAAATGTGTCGCAGCTGAGGTCATATTTAGGCCTTATCAACTACAATTCCTCCCCTAACTGCTAACCCATTACGACGCAGCGCGACCCATCAGACTGGCATGTGACGCTAGTCCTTATGGGATTGGTTGTGTTCTGTCACACCTCATGAAAGATGGGTCTGAACGCCCTGTTGCGTTTGCCTTCAGATCACTGTCAAGCGCAGAACGCAATTATGCGCAGATCGATCGCGAGGCCCTCAGTCTAGTGTGGGGTATGAAGCCGTTCCACCATACCTTTATGGCCAAAGGTTCACACTTGTGACAGACCACCAACCTCTGATATCAATCTTCAATCCCCGAAAAGGAGTCCCAGTAATGTCAGCCGCCCGCTCACAGCGTTGGGCACTTTTCCTTGGAGTTCACTCATATGACATTGAATTCAAAGGGACAAAACAGCATGGTAACGCTGACGGTTTGTCACGTCTGACACTGTTGATGACAGAAGGAGAAAACACTCCCCATCCAGATCCAGCAGATGTGTTCCCACAGCAGTGGTGGATCAGCTGCCAGTGACAAATTCTGAAATACAGAGACACACCAGGAATGACCCACATTGTCAAAAGTGTATGAAATGATAATGCGGGGATGGTCAATTCATGGTGACCCTCTGTTCCCAGAGTTTTCAACAAGACGAGATCAACTCTCAATCTGTCAGGGAACTCTAATGTGCGGCTCCAGTGTCATAGTTCCCTCAAAACTTCGAGCCAGGGTGTTAGAGACTCTCCATGAAGGACACCTTGGCACAGTTAAAGGCCTCAGTATGCTCCCCCGTCGCCACCACGGCGTTCCTACGCCAGCAACCCTACGCCGCTACTGAACATATCTTGCTTCTGCGTCAAGGGAACGCCATCCTCTGCAATTTTACCGCCAAGCCACTAGCAGTCACAACAACAATGCGGCTTCCGTAGCTCCGGCTTTACCTAGACATACATCTATAGACATAGATTTCTAGACATATGGAACTAGACCCGCGTGCACTTACCGAACATATATCTGCATATATGACATATCTGGCAACACCGGGCTGTCGTGGAGGAGTGGTGTGAGCGGACCATGATGAAATATTGGTGAAACTAATGAGCTTTTGGACGATTTAAGCTGTTTTAGGAGCGGCTATAAACATAGCCCCATCTGCTAACATTGCTAACAGTGCTAACACTGCTAACAGTATAGAGATGTGCGCCGCTCAATTTTGGATCTAAATTTCTCTCGAAGCACTGTTCAGATCAGAAAAGCATTCCGGGTGGGTTCTACTTTATTCTATAAACAATGCGAAAGTGGACCAATCACAGCCCTCGACGTTCACGTCACCATGCGTCACCTTGACACAAAGTCACGATTTTCGGGAGGTGCACGTCAAGCCCCAGCGTAGCCCGACGTAGGGCTTCGACGTAGACGTCGTAGGAACGCTGTCGCGGCGACAGGGGAGTATACTAGGCCTTGAGATGAAGAGTCTAGCCAGGAGCTATGTTTGGCGGCCGATGCACCACCACAGGCACCCCTTTACCCTTGGGAGTGGCCGTCAGCACCATGGCAACGAGTGCATATTGATTTTGCAGGCCCATTTATGAACTCAGTGTTCCTGATTGCTGTTGACTGTAATTCCAAGTGACCAGAAGTGATACAGATGAAATCAACCACTTCAGAAAAGACTATAAGTGTTCTCAGGTCAATTTTTGCTTAAAATGGTCTTCCTAAACAAATTGTGAGTAACAACGGGCCGCAATTCACTTCAGAGAAGTTTGCTCTTTTCATGAAGCAAAATGGAATCAAGCATTTTAAGTCAACACCTCACCATCCAGCTACGAATGGATTAGCTGAGAGGTTTGTGCAAACATTCAAAAAGTCCATGAAAGCGATGGAGAAGGATGACATTCCTCTTCAACACAAGCGAGACAACTTCCTTTTTGTCTACAGAAACGCTGTACATTCAACTACAAACCAAGCACCTGCAATGTTGTTCCTGGGCAGGACTCTCAGGTCCCGCATTGATCTCCTAAAACCAAGTCTGCAGAGGGAGGTGCAGAACAAGCAGCTCAGTCAGTCGTCAGACAGGGTCAGGCTAGACACTTTGAGACTGGACAGGATGTCCTGGCCCGTGACTACAGAGGAGACAAGTGGACCCCAGGAAAAATAACAAGGACTGGACCACTGACGTACACGGTTGATGTTGGTGAACAAATATGGAGACGTCAAGTGGATCAGATGTTGGATGTACAACTAGAGTTGTTCCGATTCCGATATCAGTATCGGAAATTGCGCCGATACTGACGAAAATGCTGGGATCGGTATCGGAGAGTGCTGGAGTCCAGGTACCAATCCGATACCACGTCATTAATTAAATTAGTTATCTATTTACTGGTCAGCTCCGTTAGCTCCGTTAGCACTGACACTTCTTCTTCTGTAATGTTTTACGGCAGCTTGCATCCCGTTGGTTGCACTACCGCCATCTGCTGGTCGTTGGCTCTGACACAGTTCTTTGCTGCGCCACTGTGCTGTAACTTGAAGTTCTTGAGAAGAAGAAGAATGGATCAGGTGACAGACGTACAGCGCCGTTAAAGAAGCCTATTTTTTTGTTTAGAGTGCAGCTTCTGCTCTTTGGATTTTTATTTTTTTAATGTGACTTCATAGGTTGGTTTTGGACTGTAACATTTTGGAAAGTAATCTTTTAAGTTGCTGTTGAACAATTTTTTTTACTGTTCTATTTAATTTCCCTGTTCATTTTACTGTTATGTTTGCTCCCCAATTAAAAAAAAAAAATTTCTAGATTTGTTTATGAAGTTACTGTTGCACTACTGTTATTTATACTGTTTTATCTAAATGACTTCATTTTACAATATTGTGTCTGCACTTTAATTTGAAAATGCAACAACATATATTCCTAGATTTAAGTTGTTGCACTACTGTTTAATATTCTATTTAAATCCCCTTTTAATATAAAAATATTGGGGCTGCACTTTAAGTTATTGAAAATAATTATTACTCAATTGATTTAGTTCAATTGCATTTGCACTGCTGTTTTTTATACTTTTCTATTTAAAAATAAATGGCTTGAATTTGCTGTATTGATTCATGTTTTAGAGGGTTTAACCTGAGCCAGGCCTTACCACAGAGATGATCATGTGACAGTCATGCAGGCGAGGCATGGTATTATTTTATAATGTACTGGTATTGGATCGGTACTCGGTATCGGCCGATACCAACAGTAAAAGTATCGGAATCGGTATCAGGAGGCAAAAAATGGTATCGGAACATCTCTAGTTCAACCAGAGAGTATCATCTCCAGACACGGCCCACGATGACGGTAATGTCCCCATCAACACGTCAGCTGTAGCAGAGGCTCTTGCTCCAGATGAAAATCCTGCGAAGTCCAGAGGAGTTATCCAGAAAGGCGCAGAACCCCCCCACCCCACCCCGAGAGACTGGACTTATAGTCCTCATGTTGTTGTTATGTCAAGTTGTTATGACATGTTAGTATTCAATCACACGGGGGGAGGGGGAGGGGGAGGGGGGGGGGGTGGGGGGGGGGGTTGAAAACAAAAGGCTTTCATGTACACTTCGTACTTGTTTGGATTGTTTTGTATGCATTCTGTGTTATTGTCCATTCAATTTAAAAGGGGAGGAATATTGGACTATTTAACCAAGTGCAGTCACACTCTCGCCCTCTGGTGGCTCACAGCGCACTTCACAGCTATGTAGGAGGAGTGATACATGTTGCTGTTGTTGAAATCTGCCATCCTACAGTAAAGAATGTGGAAGCTCCATCTCCGTCTTTTCGTTATTTTAAAGTTGTTACGGACACAACAAGCCCTGTCCTCCTTTTCTTGATTGGACCGCCAGCTGGTGTGAGCTTTGTTACATTTCTGTTTTTTGGAAGTGTTTGTTAATAAATTAGCTTTAACTGGAAGCTCCCTGCCCCGGTGGCATCTTTTTAACCTGTGTGACTTAAATTGTTGGGATTTCCTGGGGTGTAATTCCCCAGTCCCCAGCTCCAGGCCCGGTACCTTCAGCACTGGAGCCGTGGAGAACCGCCTCTTCAGGTGGCGATGGTACCGTCCAAGTTCTGCGGCAGGCTCAGCGGCACCAGCGTGTCCTGCAGCCTCTCGGTAGGACCAATGATGAATGTGGAACACAAAACGCCGTGAGGCCGCCCGGCCTCCAACGCCAGCTTGTGGACCTCGCTGGAATAATCCAGCACATGCACCATCCCCGATGGAGATTACTTAGAGCACCAGCCGCCTCCAGACCAGGAGCTGCTCCTCTAAGCAGCGGCTGAGCGGGAGGCGGGGGCAGTGGGCATGGTGTCGCTTTAGGTCAGTTTATTGAGCCGAGTAACCACATCCAGGAGCGAGAAGCGAAGGCCTCTGATAGGATTCTAGGATGACTGGTACACAGAGGCGAGGGGCGAGGGGATTCTGGTTCTGCAGGTTCCTTTCCTCTGCCTCCTCTACTCCCTCATGGTGAATTGTTGGTTTTTCTCTGTAAAACGTCTCTGAACTGACGAATCCATGTTTGGGTCTCAGGAGTCCATCTTGTTTTCTCATGTTTGGAGTTTTCCAAACCACATCGATGTGACTGGGTGTGACAGACGACCAAACACACTCATTCATACTGTGAACTGACATTCATATCCTGGAGCATATTTGTGAATCCTGGAGGTTCTGATTTCTGAGTTTCAGACAGAAGATGAACAGATTAAAGGTTTCCATAACTAACAATGAGAAAGATCTGTCTCAGAGGGCTGAAATGACTCTGGAGAAAACCTTTTGGGTGGGAGCATATTATTTGCATGAAGTTAAGAAAATGTATATACTGTAGTGTCATTTAAAATAATGATCAACTTCAAAAAATAAAGACAGCGTTCTGAACGACCTGCACACACACACACACACACACACACACACACACACACACACACACACACACACACGGTAGACTCCCATAAACTGACTGAATTTATTCCCCTCCATCATGTCAGGATACATTTTAACAATACTGAGTTTGTGTTCTTTCATTATAACAACAAACACAAAGTTGAATAAGAAAATCTCAGGTTTCCACTTATGTCTCAAAGGGAACGTCGCATTATTGAAGATACTAAAAACACAATGTCCTTGAGAAGATCATGTGACCCATTTCTCCAGTGTGTTGGTCGGCCATCGGCCTCTCTGTCCAGCGATGTTTCCGTCAGTCCACTCAGGGGACCAGGTCTTCGTGGTCTGGGTCTCCAGTCCCTCCCCCGCCCCCTGCTGGTCACAGACAGTTGCTGTACTTCTGCACCTGGTCGCGGATCTCGTCCCGCGCCACGGTGGCGTTCTTCCGCAGCTCGTCCAGCTCCAGGAGCTGCTTCTCCATCCGCTGCTCGTTGTTCCGGAACTTCTTCTCCAGCTCTGCGGGACAGAAACCAGAGGAGTCCGGATGTGAGTCCTGCTCATGCCCAGGAAGGTCACGGCGTCATGAGACACACGCTCAGCTCACCGCTTCAAACCGTCGGCGCTGACATTGCCACTGTTACTCATTTTATAATACTGTACTTGTGATGTCCTGCTGGGCTACTCACTGTCCAGCTGCTTGATGCCGCTCTTGGCCTTGTTCAGCAGCTCCTCCGCCTCCTTCTTCATGTCTCGGGCCTTCTGGTTGACGTTGCCCGTCCCTCCGGACGCCCCGCCCAGGGCGGTCCATCTTCTGCTTCAGGTCCCTGTACCTCCTCTCGTGTTGTTCAGGCCCTGCAAGACGCCAGTGACAGCTCCACCCTTTGCTCCCGACGCAGCCACAGCCTCAGCCTTCCCTCCAGGGTTTTCTGCTCACCTGTCCCACCGAGGACGCCAGCGCCGTGGCGTTGTTCGCCAGCGCCGTGGCGTCCTTCGCCATCTGTCTGTTCTGCTCCGCCTTGTTCCTCAGAGCTTCCACTCCCGCCGAGAGGTTCATCAAACGCATCATGACGTCCATCTGATTGTCCTCCAGCTGCAGGAGCCTGTCCTCCACCTGAGGACACACCGGTGGTGGGAACACTGAGCCATTACGAACGTACGTGTGTGTGTGTGTGTGTGTGTGTGTGTGTGTGTGTGTGTGTGTGTGTGTGTGTGCGTGCGTGCGTGTGCGTTCTTGTATTTCTATCCTTGTCGGGGCCAAATGTCCCCACAAGGATAGCAAAACGTGGAACGACGTGCCTTGTGGGGACCTTTTTCCGGTCCTAAGTAGGAGAAACAGTGTTTTCTTGACCATGTTGTTGTTACTGAACAAAGTAAAAGTGCAAAAACATTTCTTTAGGGTTAGGCTTTGTTGTGGTGTGGGTTAGGGTTAGGGTAAGGGTCAGGGTTAGGGGCTAGACATGAATGGGAGTCAATGGACGGTCCCCACAAGGACAGAAATACAAGACTGTGCGTGTGTGTGGGTGTGTGTGTGTGTGTGTGTGTGTGTGTGTGTGTGTGTGTGTGTGTGTGTCTGTGTGTGTGTTGGCTGTGTGCCGGCCTGCTTCAGCACCATGGCCGTGGCGTTCCTGGTGCGGTTCAGGTTGCTGTGCGCCTCGTTCAGGACCGCCCGGGCTTTCTCGATGGCCTTCTCAGCTCCGTCCAGCGCCCGCCGGGTGTTCCTGGCGGCGTCCTTCACCCCCTCCGCTCGGCTCCTGGACAACGCCGCCACATTTCAGAGACGAGACGCTCACTGAGCGGTCAAACGGGTCAACGCAAACAAGACTCAGACTACAGAAACTTCTCCACTGGATGATTTACCTGTAATCAAACACACTAACAGCAGCAGGAATCTAACAGGAAAACATCAGACGTTTCTCTTCTAGAAGTTCATTTACTGAACAGTCTTCAGATTAATATCCAATAATGTGATTTCTGAAGTATTGGAGTGCATTCTTCTTTATTCTGGGTTATCAGTTCTGAACTGAAAGGCGGGGATGCAGCATTCTGATTTCATTGTAAGAATTAAAAGTTTCTTAAATCAAAACGAACTGATTGGTTATGATCCAACAATCAAAGCTGAGCTGTTTTGCTTCAAACCAGGAACTTTCCAGAGGTGGATTCATGTTAAACAAACTCTGATGCTTCTGTTTGGAATCTGGTTAAAAATGCAGCAACTTGGGTTATTTAGAAATCAATAATCTGGAGCCTGACGGCCCTTTCTCCCCTCATGAGCTCCATCAGAGGCTGATGTTGGTGAGGAATGGGTGGTGCGCGTGGCTTACTTGGCGTCTTTGGCCTTGTCCAGCAGCTCCTTGGCCTGGCTGATGTGCTGCGAGGTCTGGTTGACGATGTGGTTGACGCCGGTCAGGTTGGACAGACTGTCCTGGATCTGAGCGATCATGCTGTCCAGAGTGGTCCTGTTGAGGGGCAGCTGGATGGACAGGACGTGGGTGGCCACCCGCTCGATGCTCTCCGGGTCGGCTCCCTCCTCTGGGAAAAGGCACCGAGAAACACTTCAGATCCAGGTCCGGCCTGCAGGAGGCGCCCCATCGCCCACCTACCGGTGAGGAAGTCCTTCACTTTCTTGATCAGGTCTTTCAGCTGCTTGTTGTTGTCCTGGAAGTAGTCCATCTTCTTCTGGGCCTTCTCCAAAGCACTCGTGGCCTGGTTCTTCACGTCCTGGGTCAGGAGCGCGATGTTCTGGAGCTGCAGGTGAGGAAAGAGAAGTGAATCCCCGTGAGGAGACGCCGCGGCGTGTCCCGGGTTCCGGCGGACTCGGCACCTTTCTGGAGGCGTCCTGGAGCTCCTGGCGAGCTGAGTTCAGGCTGTCCGTCACGTTCCGGGCAGCGTTCAGCGCCGCCCGCGAGGCGCTCACCGTCCCGTTGCATCCCTCACCTCCGCACACGCGGTTACCTTGGTCGTCACGGCAACCGGCACCGCCGCATCGGCTGTCGGGGCAGCTGCCGTTGACACCGGCACTGCCGTGACCCCCGCAGACCTTCAGGAGAACAACGGAACCCAGAGACACGTGAGCGGAACAGAGAAGAGCAGGAGCTTCCTGAGTGATTCCTCCGCTCACCTTGTCACTGAGACCAGAGACCTTCTCCAGGTCCCGGACCTTCTCCTGCAGCTCGCTCAGCGACTTGTTCTGAGCGGCCAGAGCGCGCAGGAACTTGTCCCTGCTGCCGTCCAGCAGCGCTTCGGTCAGCGCCCGGGTCTCTTTGGACCGCCCCACCGGGCTGAGGCTCCCCGACACCGAGGCGTTGCACCTCTGCTCGGCCTGCTTCGACTCCCGGTGGTACTTCTCCACCTTCTTGAACTGATCTGAAAACAGCAGCAGGCGTCTGAAGGCTGCAGGACGACTTTGTCTTTGTTTGTGGCTCAGATGCACATGAGAACACATCTGGAGGACGGAGACGTGAAGAAGAGTGAGCGGCGCTACCTGTGAACCCTGACGTCAGGTAATCCTCCAGCTGCTCCTTCTTGAGGGCCACCGTGTTGTTGACGTCAGTCAGCTGTTTCTCCAGCTCGCTGAGCAAGTCTTTCAGCAGCCTGTCCTCCTCTCCCGTTGCATTCAGCTCTCGGCCGATGGCCATGAGGCGCCCGTCGGTCAGCGCGATCTCGGCCCTGAAACACACCCGAGCGTCGTTCACCATCCCACTTCCTGTTTCAGACGCACGCCTGCAGGCGGCGTTCCCACCTCAGGTCGTCGATGCTCTGCCCGATCAGCTGGTGGGTCTTCTCACTGTCGTCCGAGCCGATCAGATCCTGGACCTGCTTCAGCTTCCTCTCCAGCTCCCGGATGCGCGCGTCCCCGGCCCCCGGCGTCACGCCGTTCTCCAGGATCTTCTGCACCGTGTACTGGATGTGCTCCAGGTCCCGCTTGATCTGGCACACGGCGTCGTCCCACAGCTGGAAGCAGGGGTGACACTGCACGCACTGGGGGAACTGGCCGCTGAAGCCGCGGGCGCACTGGTCGCAGCGGCTCCCGGCGGCGCCCTGCCGGCACTCGCACTGCCCCGTGGAGCGGTCGCACTGAGCCATCTCTGAGCCCAGACGGTGGCAGTTACACTCTGAGGGGGGGGGGGGGGGGGGGGGGGGGGGGGGGGGGGACGGGGGAGTGGGAACAGGCAACATCAGGAAGCAGGCGTCACTCTGTACAGGAGCCGCGGTCCACCTCACTCCCATCCAGACGGAGGAGGCCGAGGCTCTCAGGTTACCATGGTAACACTCAGCTCATTTTGAAATGACGTATTGGCCCGAATATAAGACGAGATTTTTTTCCAGAAACTGTATTCTCCAAAATGGGGTCGCACTATAATTGAGGACTAGAGTGTTGTTACACATTCGCAACACTAGATGGAGCCAAAGTACCGGTGACCAGGAAGCGAACGAAGCGTCACAGTAAGATGACCTCTGTGGTCACTGTGATCTGATGAAAAATGGAGGAATGCGACCATCTGGAATGAAGGCGCTGAACGCTAGACAAGAGAGCAACAACAGAGGAGAAGTTTTGATGCCAACTTTAAACTGATGGTTCAACAGCAGAGTCAACAAACCACTGCCAAGCCGCCAAGATATATTAGACTGAATTATTAATGCTCATGAAGTTGAATACAACTTAAATTTGATGGTTATAAAGTTATTTACATCATTTAATGCAGTTATTGAACCTTTGAGGTTATTTGTTGCTTCACTGAGTCACAGCCTCAGATTTTGAGAAAGACAACATGGCTTTTTATTTAATACTGCAGTAATATTTCTTGATCTCAAATCACATGAAATGTTATCTCTGTTGGGAGTTTTCCTAGAATAATTGTGCAATAAAAAGTTGTTTTATGAGTAACCTTATTTTCTTCAACATATTTTTATTTTCACAAAATTATATTTGAAAAATGGGGTCGTCTTATAATCAGAGTCGTCCTATATTCGGGCCAATACGGTAATTCAGCAGAAGGCGTGCAGAAGGTTCCGGGTACCCTGGCACTGGTCCGACGGGTCTCCCCAGTGGAACTGCTCGCACTCGGTGCAGTGTTTCCCTCCGAAGCCCGGCCGGCAGTGGCAGTTGCCTGTGAACTACACAGCAGACGTGAACGGGGCGCTGTTCTTGATGCTTCCAGCGTGTGGCGCCCCTCCCGCCCCTCCTCCTCACCATGTTGCAGTGGGCTCCCAGGGAGTGCTGGGGGTGGCAGTCACAGGGCTGGCAGCCTCCGTCCTGACCGTAGTTCCAGTGGTTGGAGGCGCACTGGTCGCAGTTGTGTCCGGTCACGTTGGACCTGCAGGGACACGCCCCGCTGAGGCGGTCGCAGTGGCACCGCCCGTCGCTGCACGCCGACGGCAGGGTGCCGGCCGTCACGCAGGTGCAGCCTGAACACACACACACACACACACACACACACACACACACACTTCAATACAGTCCATCACTGCATCATCAGCAAGTCTTCCAAAGCCACCCTGAAGCATCCTCCAGTGCTCGTAATTTGACTCCAGCCTCTCAGCCTTGCAGCAGAGAGCGAACCTAACCTCAGCTCCTCCAGAGACAGCAGTGTTTGGGTGAGCTGTGTTTCACTCACGTCTGCAGTCGTGGGCCAAGGCGTTGCCGTAGTAACCCAGCTGGCAGTGTGCACAGTCCGGGCCGTCGGTGTAGTACAGGCACTTGAGGCACTGGCCGGTCCTGGGGTCGCACGACCCCGGATCTTGGGTGTCGATGTTGCCGTTACACTTGCACGGGAGGCACTGCCCACCGGGCTGCTCGGGGTTGCCATAGTAACCGGGGGCGCACTGGTTGCAGCGGGAACCTTGAGGAGAAGAGTGTGAGCCGTGGCGTTCCAGGAGCTCAAACCGAGCGGGCGCGGCGCCGGCGCTCACCGGTGTAGCCCGGTCTGCAGCTGCAGACGATCTGATTGGTGGTGTGGTCGGCGTGGCAGGAGTCCCCGTTGAAGTGGTCCGAGCCGGGGTTCCCGGGGCAGGGGCAGGGCCGGCAGTGCTCCCCGAAGCCCAGCACCGGGTTTCCGAAGAAGCCGTCCACACAGCTGGGAGGGACCAAGAAGGCGTTACACCACTGGACCGGGCCGAACCAGGACCGGGGCCGGGACCGGGACCGGGACCGGGACCGGGACCGGGCTTACCGCTCACACAGGTGTCCCGCCGTGTAGTCCCGGCAGTCCCTGCACTCGCCGGAGCGCGGGTCGCACAGGTCGGCGTGGCCGTTACACTGGCAGGGGGTGCAGCTGGGGAAGCCCCACTGGCCCGGCTGGCAGTCGGAGCACTGGCGGCCCGTGGCCCCGGGCCTGCAGGGGCACTGGCCCACCGCCGGGTCGCACTGGTGGCTCAGGGACCCCTCGGGGTGGCAGGCACAGGCTGGAGCACAGGGCAGAGGTCACTCAGGGACGTCCCACAGCTGAATGTTTCACTGTCTGAAACATTTATCTCTGAGGGTCACACACAGGCCACGCCCCCAGGGGTCAGGTGACGGCCTCACCTGTGCAGCCGTTGGCTCCGAAGCCGTACGTCCCCGGAGCACACTGGTCACAGCGCCGACCAATCACGTTAGCCTTACACTGGCACTGACCTCCGACCCTGTCACACTCCCCACTGAGAGACCCCTGAGGGTCACACTGACAGGCTGCACACACACACACACACACACACACACACACACACACACACACACCAGAGTCAGCCACCTCAACAGGAGCGACGGCTGGACGGGAGGGGCGGTTTACTGACGCAGCGCTCCGTCGTGGATGATGGCGGAGATACTGCAGATGAGTTTGGAGCACATCTCCGCCAGGGGCGGCATCGGAGTGATCATGAAGGAGTCCAGACACATGTAGCGAATCATCTCCTCCCGCCGCTGCTCCGCCTCCGGGTCGCCGCCATGGAGACCGGGAAGCTCGGTGTATTTGGGAATCAGCACCAGCTACTCAGATCAGAGAAAAACGACAAATATGTGAGAAAAGCAGGAAGTTACTGAGGGATTTCAGAGTCTGGTACTGACTGGAGCGTCCCTTCAGCTTCAGCCTCCACTAGAGGGAGCTATCGCCGCATGTGCAGCAGGTTCGTTCACTGCCGCTCTCAGAGGAAGGAAAGGTGTGTTTGCTCACCGAGTCGATGAGAATGAAGGCAGTCAGGTGTCTGTGCGAGACTCCGTGACGCTGGAACCGGATGGAAACCACGTAGCGGTTACTGGGCTCGAAGCAGAACGGCCTGGGCATCTGGATGTACCTGAAACGACACACACACAGACACTCGCGCATGTTTACTACTCAACACACACACTGCTCTTCCAGTGAAACACAAACCAATGCCAGATCGGTGCGCTCAGAAGCTGCTAAACAAGACTGATTATGGAAACGGCCTCAGAGCCGTGGACCGCACGAATATTTCTGTTCTATATTCTTGTTTATTCAATGTTATACTGATTTGAATGGAACGTATCAGAATACCGGAGTCCTGACCCACATGTGTAAATCTGTCAGCATGCTGTCATATTCACGCCGAGGCTTTCCATGACGGTACAGATGTCAGTGAAAGAGCTGGAGCCAGTAAAACAGGATGAAAGGTTTACAGCCAGCCTCTTCCAGAACCTGTAATCACTCCGCTTGTTTTCAAAAGACCCTGTTCTCTCAAAGCGAGTAACCCAAGCTGCACCGGATCCTCACGCTGCCTCCCTACTGCAGGGAGCATCGGGGAGATCTACATCAGTACCTCAGGAGTACAGAAGCCCCGGGGCTTTTCCAGCAAACCCGGGCAGACTGTGGCAGAGCCCACGGGCCCGGGCACGTCGGAGTGACAGCCTCCCGACGGTGTGAGCGCTCCCGGCGGTCTGGGGTGCCGCGGCGCGTCCTGCGGCGGCCGTCTCACCTGTTGTGGTGCTGCAGCGTGACGGTGTAGAGCTGCTCGGTGGGCAGCAGGTTCCCGCAGCGCAGGCTGGACGGCAGCATGACGGAGGTGATGCTGACCACCGCCTCCCAGTTCTCTGTGGACTGCACACACACACACACACACACACACACAAACACCGTCATTAAACCGCTCAGACCGCCGAGCCGGCCGCGGCGCCGGCGCCCACGCACCTCGGGCTCGTAGCGGATCATGATGTCGTACTCCATGGCGTAGGGGATGTTGTCGACGGTGAACACCAGGCCGGCGCCGTCTTTGACGCGAGCAAACCCGGGGCCGGTCCAGGTGACCATGTGGCTGGGAGTGTGTTCCCTGTGGACGGTCCGCACGTCCGGCTGAAGGGAGGAAACACACAGCGGCTCATTTACTGACTGAAACAACAGATACGAGACCGGTGAACGGAAACAAGGACCTTCAGTCGCCCGCGGCACTGACCACACTTAATGAGCTGCAGTTCTTTAATAACGTTACTGCATCAAGTGGAACTTTCATCTGTTGGTCCAGTCGCTCAGTCCGGGTGGTCCTGACCACCAGCACTGGAGGTCAAATGTCAACTAGACGACTCTGGGTTGATATGATTCATCTGACAGGAAGGACTTTAATTAGGTGAAGCAGCATCCACCGGCCAAGTAGTGTCCATACACATGACCGCGACCTCTGAACCCCTGAGCTTTTACAGCCTGTGTGAAGGTGTCGGGTCTGAGGAGGACGAGAGAAAAAAACCTACACTACACTCACTTTCATTAGAGTGAAATACACATATTTAATGACGAATGACGCATCTCGACAAGAGTCAGTTCATCACCCAGAGAAGTGCATAAAAACGAGGCAAAAGAGGAAGAAATGACCTCCGAAAAGAACCGGAGAGGGAGAAAGACACAGACTGGACCCTCTGAAGGCCACGACATGCAGCTAACAGGAGACGCTAACGCTAGCCGCCAGGGGTTAGCCTGGCCTCACTCAACATGGTGTTCAGTACTCATGTTTCTTTGTAGGAATGAAGGAGAGAGATTACGTTGCTACAAATATTCCTGGTGGCATGTTAAAAAAAACATTCAGTCTGATTCCTCCTCATCTCCATGAAAAAACCCGGCATTTTCCGGACAGTTCCCATGTGAGCAGACTTCATTGCTCTCACTGGAACTATTGTGTGTTTACTTGGTAACGGCAGCGGGTGACAAACCTGGTCTATGTACATAGTTCATATAAAGAGTTTTAACTGGACTGAAGTCTGATCGGGTCCTGGCTGAGCGAACACAGACTCGTTCAGCTCTGAGCTCACACACCTTGACGGCAGATCATTCAGATTTCTCAGAATCTCAAAACAAAACAGGAAGGAGATTTAATCTGTTTCTGCCAAAACTGTTGCTGCGGTTGCAAAACCTTGACTCCCTCAAAGTAAAGAAAAAGAAGTGGTACCGTCTGCTGGAGCTGGCGGATTCGCCTCAGCGCCGCCTGGTGCTGCTGCAGGCTGGTGATGCGCCGGTGCCGCCGGTGCCGCCGGAGCTGGTTGCTGAGGTGCTGAACACAGTCGTTGGTGGCTTGAGGACGAACGCTGCCCTGAAGACGGGAGAGGAGAGAGGAGTCAGCATCCTGTACGTCTGACTGCACCGAAGGAAAACCAGCAGCAACCCCGAGTTCGCAACATAACTCCGAATAAGGAACCAAAGACAACAGGAAGTGCAACTCCATTTCCATACCAGCTTTTCAAATAATAACACACAAACTAAAGTGTCAGAAAACGCTGAGCTTCCACTGCTGAGCTGAGTTTGGCGCCAGTGCACGGACGGGTGCACGTGCTTTGACTTGCTACTTCTAAAGGGGCCACGGCTGCACCGAGAACCGAGAGCAGAGAGAAGCATGCTGGGCTCAAACTGCCAGGGTGACACAGGAAACACAGAGCGCAAGATCCAGTGTGTGTGTGTGTGTGTGTGTGTGGAATGTGTACACCATAACAATAATTAGTGGTGACAGCCTGGTATCTGTGTGCTTGTTTTATGGGTCACTTCAGCTGGAGGGGTTGTATTCTGCCCAGAAGCCGGTGAGCAGGTCCCGATGGTTCCCATGCTTCCCGCCCCCGGCCCCCGGCCCGCACGGCTGTCCTCCTGCAGTCAACACCGTGTGTTGGAGACGGACGCCCCCCCCGCTCTGCACCGCTGCTTTTCCTTTCATAACACGCTGAAGTCATTGCTCGTCGTCTCTTTTCCACGCATTCCTGCAGTGTGGACTGCCTGTGCTTGCCCGGAGGGCTGAATGGGGAAGCAGAGGAAGCCAGAAGAGAGGGGTGGGGGGGTGGGGGGGGTCTGCTGAGCCTGAACAGGGTGAAAGTAGGTGGACGGCAGTGAGGAGGAGAAACTGGTTGGAAAGATGGAGATGTTGCTGCAGAACAGGATGAGCTCAAGCTCCGTCATGGACGAAAACATCAGGACGGGATACGGGAGAAAACCTCCAGGACATCAGTGTTGTGTTTGAACATTAGTGTGTTCATGTGGAGCTTCGAGTCTGGTTCTGCAGAAAGTCCCCGTTCCACTGATCCTCGCTCAAGGCGAAATGTTGGGTTTTCTCTGTTAAAGTTTCTTGAGGTGACGGTGTCGTATTTGGAGCTACATAAATAAAGCTGAACTGAACTGAGTTGTGAACAGTTTCTTGGGTAATCCAGAGTCATGCCGTGAAAAAGAAACCGATACAGCTATCATGACGCCGTTAGCATGGAGGAGTTAGCTATGTTCAGGCCGGACAGCCTCACCTCGGTGGAAATACCTAAACCCTCACCAGATGAGCAGATACCTCCTGGACCTGGACTCAGACTAAAGCAGGACTCTCTCAATGAGACAGTGTCTTGATGGGACGGCCGGTGTAAATAAAGGTTAATACATTTAGAAAGAGGACGTGTGCTGGGCTGACAACTCCGGCGGAGCTCACCGGCAGAGCAGGGTCGCTGGGCGAGTGTCCCGCCGCCTCCTCAGCCTCGTATCTGTAGTGGTCCAGCGCCGCACAGAAATACCCCGGCTGCACGTCCGAGCACTGTCGGCCAATCAGGTGCCTCCTGCAGCTGCACTGCCCGTTGTCCATCATGCACCTGAAACCCAGAGCCGGCGGGGGTTTAGCTCGGCCGTTCAGACATTTCCTCCATCCTGTGACGGTCTGCGGTGAGGAGTCTCTACCTGTTGTTGAAGGCTCCTCCGAAGTCGCAGTCGCACGGCCTGCAGCCGACCAGGTCGTTACTGAGGCCCCAGTACTCGGGCTGCAGAGAGAGAGAGGACCCTCACCCACAGGGCCACGGGGCAAGAGGCTTCCAACTACCACCCACTGTGAGCACAGGGGGCCTTTAGACCAGCCTTCTCAAGGCCGATCCCTGCAGGTTTGTCTTAGCT